>NC_088924.1:6240000-6550000 GCF_038396675.1 Hydra vulgaris
AAGAGAGAGATGATTACAACATTAGTAAATGTGAAAATCAATTTACAGAACTAAAATTACTGAAATATTTTAAAATTTAATTTTCAGATCAACCCCTTTTAAAAATATCTTCAATGCTTTAATAATCCCTAAATATGCTTACACATTAAGTTTAAGTAAAGTTTTTTTAGTTTTTAACTTAATCTAAAAATGTATAAAAAAAGAAAAAATTTATAGTAAATATACAAATATCAAAAATATAGGTTTTCAGATTATTTTTGATTAAAAAATTTGAAATTCAGATTAATGACACGCACACACACACACAAACACACAAACAAATGCACACCCACACATATATATATTTTTTTATATATATGTACATATAAATGTATGTATATATCTATATATATTATAATTTATATATATATATTCTGTAATGTATATAGATATACATATGCCCACTTTTTTTAACTTTTTCAGAATAAAAAAACAAAAACAAAAAATAATTAAAAAAAGGATTGCTGCCCCAATCAAAACCCTTAGTTAATGTACCGACACTTCCTTACATGTTCTACCTAGTCAATTTATGAACTATAAATATAAAAAAATACTTTTGTGTTTTAATTTAGTTAACTCCAATCTTGAATAAAACATAGTTAAAGACAAATTTATTACAAATAAACTCTAGAATTTAGAAAAATTACCTTTACCAAGAACAACCAGAGTCATTATATTTGCAGAATAATTAGTCTCATAAAACTTTAATAAACGATCTCTAATGTCAATATTTTTTTCTGAAGGGATTGTTTTTAGTGTAGTGATGTTGCCTACATAAGTAAAAATCATAAGTTAAAAATATATAAGTAAAAATAATAAGTTAAGGAGGAAAACATAACACACAATCATTTAAACAAAATTGCACACACCACTTGGGATTATTATGTTTTACATTTGAAATTATTTGATAAATAAGTTCATTATACTATGTATTTATAACTTTTATGACAAACAAACAAATATTTCAACTTTAAGAAAAACTAAAATAACTCAAATTTACGTAACTGTAAAAGTTTTTTTAAATATTTTTTATTTTGATAAAAAATTAAAATTAACTTTAAAACGAAATCTAAATTTAATTTAAAATTTTTTATAAAACTTAAAATTAACTTTAAATTTCCTTTTAAAGTTGGTAATTTTTCCCAACTTATTTACAATATATATCAATTACTTACCTGAGATTCTCAAAGACTCTAAGCTATTTGCAGGTGACAACATGTTAATCACGAAAGTAATTAACTCTGACAATCATCAGCAAATGAATGAATCATTAATTGCTTCAAAATAAAATTAACCTCAGAATGGTCTGAGCTCTAGCAATTAAAATTTTATATTGAGAAATGTCGTATCATGCATTTTGAAAAATCATCACTATATTTATAAACTAGTTGACATCATAATATGCAAACAAACATTTTAATGACATAACATAACATCATAGCTTCTGATACCAAAAAAGATCTTAGAATTACCATGTCTTTAAATATCAAATAGAAAAGTCACAGAATATTGTACATCAAAAAATTATTCAATGCTTGGAATGAACATTTCTATACATTACCAAAAAAATCTAAAATTGTAGATGTAATTGTACATTTATTACACACATCTTGAATTTGCAATAAAAACATGGTGCCTATACCTTAAGAATGATAATGATGCACTTGAAAAAGTTCAATGTTATGACACTAAATAGGTACCCCAAATTTAAAAACTTGCATAACAGAAATTAAAAACTTGGAAGCACACTGGAAAAAAAAAAGCAAAAGAGGTGACTTGATTCATAACTAATAACAATTTGTAACAATAAAGTGACTTGATTCTACAAAAATTAAAGTTAAATGATCAATTATTTTTATTTCCTATAAAAATTTTATTTTATACTTTATTTCCTAGAAAAACATAACAATATAAATTCTGTCAAAGTGAATGTTTTGTAGCTTTCAAACTATTACAGCTTTCCATTAAGTAACTTTAAAACTAAAATAAACACTAAAATTAAAAAAAAAAACTTTTAGGTCTTTCTCTAAACTTGTCGCCAGTTAATCAACAACAGTAATAACATAACTTGATAAGAAAAGCTTACCCGAACCAAACTTAGTGTAAACATGTCCTGGTTTTGAAGTTTCTTTATCAACACTTGAGATTCTTCGAGTATCATTAAAAACATTTTTTTGAAATTCTAAAAAATAAAATTTAATTTATATATATATATATATATATATATATATATATATATATATATATATATATATATATATAATATATATATATATATATATATATATAAATATATATATATAAGTATATATATATATAAATATATATATATATAAATATATATATATATATATATATATATATATATATATATATATATATATATATATATATATATATATATATATATATATATATATATAATAGTGAAATAATCAATAAGTTTAGAAGATTTTTGTTATAATTTTGAACATATGTATTTGTTTCTTCAAAAAATTAATTTCCAGATTTACATACTTCCAGTATGTAAATGGTAATGCTTACTATTTACATACTAAAAATTGCGGACGATTCACTGGACTAAGTGTATCAGACACAGCTGCTATTTGTGCTAGGGCTAGTAAATGGCTGGGGTCCCATCTTTAAAACTAATTCACAAGCAACAAGGTTACAAGCAACCACAATTAAGTTATGAGTTACTAGAAAACAAAGGATAGGGTTAAATAACAAGGAAATGGTGAAAACTTAAAAGTTGTAAAGAAAAAATAATGAGAGTTTTTAGGTTTCGTTGATGCGCAAGGAAAAAAACTAGTTGAATAAAAAATTTTTGTAGCTTGAAGGAACAAATACAGTAAAAAGATGCAACTTTGCTAAATGACAAGCCAAGCGAGAATGAATTTTGAATTTGGACCTTGTCTGAGAATGAACGGGTTGTTATTCGACAATATAGGAACATCAACATTATTGTGATGATTGTTTGCATTAAATAACTGAGTTTTTTTTAAAGCTAAAATCCACAAGCCACTGTAAGTCCCAAGCTGTTACAAAAGAGTGATCAGATTAAAGATCGACTGCTTGTTCTAACCGATCAATAAATTATAACTTTTATCAAATCAATAATAAAGTTATGTTGTCAGCAAGTAGAGCCACCTTAGATGTAAAATTATCAGAGAGATCATTATTGTAGATAAGAAACAATACTGGTGTAATGATAGAGCCTTGCGATACCCATATAGTTATTGAAAGTAATATATATATATATAGTGGAATATATATATATAGTGGAATGTTAGACTTACTTTAGTTAATGACACTTTGAAGATGAAATGTTGAAAATTTTTGTAAAGTCTTAAGAAACTTATACCTGTAATTTACTAAACTGAGATACACAATTTACTAAACTGAGAATAACATAACTTAGCATCAGACTTTTATATTGACTTTTTGTAATAATTATATAGACAAAGTTTTAAAGAGAGATGTTGTAAAAAAGATGAAAAAACCAAATATGGTTAAATATAGCAACTGCATAAGAAGGTGAAAAACTTGGAGTAGAATGATGCTTAACTTTAAACAGACAACATGAACCCAACAAGGGTTGGGGTTAAATTTGTATTTGTATTTGGTAATAATAGACTAAATATGTGTCTTTGTATTCTTCTTGTACAAATTTTTTTTGTAATATTTGTTTTTATATTTGATTAAAATGTATTTGCAATACCATAAACAAGGTTAACCAGTAATTTTTAAAAACTGAGAGGTTAGTTATTGTTTTATTTATCCATAAAATTAAAATAAATTATAAATTTGTTTTTAAGAGATATTTGTTGGACAATTTTTTTTCATTCTTTTATTTGTTATACCATTTGCAGCTGTCCTGGTTGCAAAACTGACTCTGGCTATTTTTTATCAAACCTGGCCCACAGACAAATTTGAACCCCAGCCGCTTATTAGCTAAATGAAGGCAGTGAATTCCAAAGAAATGATGTTCTTGGAAAAAAACTAGACAAATAAGAATTTTTGGAGCATATAGGATTAGTCACAGTATAAGGATGAGACTTAATTGAATGACAAGTAATACGAGAATGAATTTTAGTAGATGGCACAAGAGACACTAACTCTTTAGAACAGTGCCCATTATAGTATTTATAAAAAAGAAAAAAAAAGCAACATAACAACGTTGTGACAATGGTTGGAAGTTTGCTGCAAGAGCAACCAACTTAAGGTGCAAAAATGTATTATAAACATAATACGTTTTTGCAACCAAGGTGCAAAAACGTATTATGTTTATAATACGTTTTTGCACCTTGTTTAAAGGGCGTCATTTGAAGATCCGCTCCAGGTAAGGCAACAGTATTTCATACAAGGACGGATTTGAGATTTATAGAGATAAAGAATAGAATCCACAGTAAGAAAGTGGAAAGCATAATGAAAAGATGCAACCGTAGCATATGCAAATTTGCAATGGATTTGATGTATAGTTTTATAGATTCAAAATGAGAGAGAATTAGTTAATTAAAGACTCAAAAACCTTGCTTATGATAGTAAGAAGACTAATTAGACAATAGTTAAATGAGTCAGGTCGCTCTCCAGAATTTTTGAAAACAAGGATAACAGATACCAAGCATGTAACCATCAACACTAAGATCACAAGATAAGACAGCTGAACTCAAATTAGTTCCATGGAGAGCAACTAGTTCTAGTGAACTTTGCAAGAGATAAGACTCAACAGAAGAAAAGTTACTTCGAAGGCCACAAATATTAGTGAATGATAGATTTAGAGAACTTGGTGATGACAATGATAGATATGAGAGGTTATTATCAAAAACACAAAAAGAAATGACACTATTAAATAAAATGGTCAATTTTATTGACATGTGTCAATTTTATTGACACATGTCAATAAAATTGACAAGTATCAAGGCTGTTTGGGCAATGTAACTTTGGATGTACTGTGCTTACAAAGTCATATTTCAAAGCATATAAAAAATTAATTTCCTTATTCCTAACATAATTTTTGTTTTATTTTACTTCCAACAATGTGAACTGCATTTAATAAATGTTTTTGTTAAAAATATATTTTTTTAATTGTAATGTTATATAGATATCTTGTTATAATACTGGGAGTGATTATCTTCTATTCCTGGGATTGAAAAATATCCCCAGGATTGTAATTCCTAATCACAAAGTAATATAAAAAAACATACCAGAATGGATAGCATTTAACTCTCTTTCAGTAGAACTCTCAGTAAAAAGCGGACAGATAAAAAATTGTGCAAACCTAAAAATAATATAAATGAATATATATATATATATATATATATATATATATATATATATATATATATATATATATATATATACAGGGCTTATTCTAGGAATAAAATTTGGGCAGCGGTGCCCCACCAATACAGAGAAATTTAGTGGAAAATTTGTAATTTTTTCACAAAAAAAAAAAAAAAATAGCCATAAAAAAAAAAGGTCCTCAAATTTTAATTTGGGTGCTGCCCAAATCAGAGCCCAAATACGGTCGGCATTGAAAACGGTCTAGAATAGTCCCTGATATAAATATATTTTAGATGCGCCGGCTACTCAGCAATTTTTTTCATTATGCTAGGTACCTTGGTAATTTTTGGAGTTGCTAGCTAATTTTGGCTACCCCTGAAAGAGCTAGGTATATTTTTTAAATGCTCAGAAATCCTGGAAGATAATGGATACCCTGTAATTTATGTATGTTTGCCAGGTACCTGGTAATTAGAAATCACCTGGTACACCAGAGGGTTTTTCCAGGTAACAACTCTATTTGTGTTTCTGGGTTGCCAAGCACCTTCAAAAATTAAAAAGTACCTTCAAAATTACCAGTATATATATATATATATATATATATATATATATATATATATATATATATATATATATATATATATATATATATATATATATATGTATATATATATATATGTATATATATATATATATATATATATATATATATATATATTTATATATATATATATATATATATATATATATATATATGTATATATATATATATTAGGGTTTCTCAAACGGGATCCCGGGATCCCGTCTTCCCGGGGATAAAAGTGGCAACGGGATTTCCCGGGATATCACTGTTATATCCCGGAACATAATTTTTTTTTAATTTTACATATGATAACTGTTTAAACTAATTTGACCAAAAATAAGAAAAATATTATTGCATTTAGTTGCATTTGTATGTGTTCATATCTTATATTAAAATTTTGCACAACAAGAAATGTTATTGAAACTATCTTAAACTAATTAACTTAAGGAATACATTGCATTTTGCAATGCGATGTTTTCTTTTTTCTCGTTATTATAAAATATAAAAAATATTCCTTTTGATGAAAACAGTAAGTTTGATTTTTAAACTTCTAAATTATTGAAAAGTTTAATTTTTTTCTGTATTGAAATATTTAATAATTTTTGTATGTAAAAAACAGCAAACTAAGACATATAAAGTTATTATACGTAAGATAACATATATATGTAAGAAATATTTATAACTTTACCTTTAGTTGTTTTACGATTCAATTTAGTTATACCATGTCAATTGTAAATGGATCAAAAGCATGGCAGTATTTTTGTAAAGAAAAATCAGGCGAATCTGCAATTTGCAAAAAGTGCAATGTAAAGATAATGTGCAAAGGATTTTCGACAAGTGGGCTCCTTCGTCATTTAAAAAACAAACAAAAAGATTTGGATTTAAATATGAAGCGTCAACATGAAGATACTGGTTTGGAAAAAATAGTGCAAAAGAAAATCACATTGTTTGTTAAACAGCAGACTATCGAGGAAATTGTGTCAAAGCTAGCAACGGTGGATGGCTTCTCAATAAATGCCATAACAAAAAGTGAATTTATTAGAGAATCGTTGTCTGAAAAAGGCATGTTATTTCCAAAAAATCTATCCCATGTTATGAGTATGATAAAAAAACAATATGATTTAGCTAAACAAACTGTGGTTTTAGAGATAACAAAAGAAATATCTTGCCGGTCGCGATTTTCTTTATCCTTAGACGAATATACGTCTTTAAAAAATCAACATTATTTAAATGTTAATTTACACTTATTAACAAAGTTTTGGAACCTGGAATTGACTCCAATAGCTGGATCACTTCCTGCACAAAAAATTGTTGATCTGGTTGAAAATAAACTGTCAGATTTCAATTTATCAATTAAAAAGGATATCATAGCTAGCGTCACTGACGGAGCATCCGTAATGAAAAAATTTGGACGGCTAAGTGATATTGAACATCAGCTGTGTTATACCCATGGACTTCATTTGGCAGTATGTGATGTTCTTTACAAAAAGTCAGACTCTTCAGCAAAATATATTGAATCGCAGTTGCAAGATTCCGATGAAAGTTTGAGTGATTACGATGAGTTTGATGATGTATTTGACTGTAATGATGAGCCATACAGCTCAACAGGCGTTACATTTATTGATGATTTACAAAATAGCGTAAATATAGCCTTAACAATTCAGAAGGTTCGAAAAGTGGTTCAAATGCTTTGCAAATCATCTCTTAAAAATGACGTTTTACAAATCTACGTAAAATCTTTTATAAAGAACTGAAGCTGATATTAGATGTCAAAACAAGGTGGAATAGTCTTGTTGCAATGCTAGAAAGATTCCTTAAAGTTAAAACATGTATACTAAAAGCAATGATCGATTTAAAAGAAGTTCTGAATATCTCCGAAAATGAATAAGCGATTATGAACGCCATAACAATTTCTCTGCAACCGACAAAAGTTGGAATAGAAAGACTTGGTAGAAACAATGCTACTCTACTTGACGCAGAAGGTGTTATGATATTCATCTTGGATGATTTGGCAGAGAAAAAAAATTTTATAGCTAATAAACTGCTTCAATCTGTGCAGCAGTGAATTGAAGAACGCAGAAATGTCAACTTAATTGGACTACTAAAATTTTTAAACAACCCAATTAGTTATAATCAGAAATCAAATATCAACTCCAAACCACTCTTACCGTCCAAACATGGATTAAAAGCAACAGCAAAAAAAATTTATACCAGGTTGTACATAAAGGATGCTAGCTAATCTAGTTCATCAAATAATGAAATAGCTGAAGTGAGTCGTGATAATGAAAGCATGGTTTCTGACCCATCAATACCTCAACCTGTTGCTTTAAATTTATTAGGCAAAAGTATTTTGACACTTGAACAAAAATTGGATGCGACTATTTGTAATGTCAAACAAGTAGAAAAAGCAGCTCTAGAAGACATTAGCAATTTAAAAAAGCTCACAAAAGAAATCGAACTTTTTGAGGCAACTGGAAAACGTAGCGAAAGTTTAGAAAGAATATACTCCACATTAATGACCATCAAGCCGACATCAATTGAATCTGAAAGAGCTTTTTCTGCCGCCGGTCTATTTATTGAAAAAATTTGTTCACGATTAAGTGACAAATCAATTGATTGCTTATGTTTTTTAAAACAATATTCTATTTTAAAAAGTAATATTAATTAGCGTGCTAAGATAAATTTAACAGAAACCGCTTGTTTTTTTGTTAAAAATAATGCCGGGAAATCCCGGGATAAATAAGTTACACACCGGGAATCCCGGGATGCTAAATTTACGGGAAATGAGAAACCCTAATATATATATACATATACATATATACATATATATATATATATATATATATATATATATATATATATATATATATACATATATATATATATATATATATATATATATATATATATATATATATATATATATATATATATATATATATATATATATGTATATATATATATATCAAGCCTTGTTACGAGATTTTGCTGCGTAACGAAAACGCGTAACGCATTTCTAAGTAACTCAACTCGGTAAATATATTTTGTATTGTTAGAAGTTATAATGCGTCACTAGCATCTTTTCAAGTACCGCATTGCAATTAAAGTTATTTTATAATGCGAACGTCATTAAAACTTTATGTTATTGAATTAACAATAAACAAAATATCTTATTAATAAAATATTTACATCAAAATAAATTGTGCATTTTTAAACTATTATGATAAAAAATAATTTTTATATTTAATTCCTTAAGATAAAACTTAAAACACTTTATTTTTTTTAACTAATTTTTAACAACAACAAAAAAAATTTATTAAAGTGTTTCTTTAACAAAAAATCAATTAGTTTACAATTGTGGTTAAATACTTTTACTTACGACTTTATTTTTTCTGAATAAACGTCACGTTAACGACATCAAAAGATAATTTAAAATATTCTAAAAGATTAAAGTTTTTGCGTAGCGCGAAACTGCTGAACGCATAGGCAAATTGCCTTTTCGCAGGTAAAATGTGAGCTGCGTAACGCTACTTAACAAGGCCTGATATATATATATATATATATATATATATATATATATATATATATATATATATATATATATATATATATATACATACATATATGAATATATATACACATATATATATATATACAACCCTCGGAATTAGGAAAAATGAGATCGGCAATAATTTGCCAACCTTAATCTTTTTGAGGTTGGCATCAGGTCGACAATAATTATTTGATACAAAGGTGTGACCATAAAACATAGAAAGGAGGTCAGCAATTTTTTGCCGACCTCAAACACTTTCAGGTCGGCAGTTAGGTCAGCATTGCTGAATGCCAACCTTAATTCCGAGGGTTATATATATATATATATATATATATATATATATATATATATATATATATATATATATATATATATACACATATATTCATCAACCCTTTGAATTTTTTTTTTTTTTATTCTGATTCACTCCTAACAAGGGTGCAAGCAACCACTATTAAGTTGGGAGTTACTAGAAAATAAAGAATAGAGTTATAGGGAAACAAAACAAAGTTTGACAGATGACTTTGTAGGTATTGACAGATGACTTTTGTACAATATTCTACAAAGAGAGAGTTCCAAAAGGTTGAAGTGCAGGGAAAAAAACTAGGGGAATAAAAGTTTTAAGAGCATGCAGGGACAAATACAGTAAACAAATAAGACTTTGCTGAATGACGAGTCTAGCAAGAATGAGTTTTATATGATGGAAAATAAGATGCAACTTTATAACGATGGGAAAAAGAGTCAAGCTTTGCAGATAGAATAAGTCCAACTATGTTTACAATGCAAAGGGTTCGTACATACATATATATACATATATATACATATATATATATATATATATATATATATATATACATATATATATATATATATATATATATATATATATATATATATATATATATATATGTATATATTTATTTATAAATGAGTAAAAACACTTATATAATTTTCTTCAACAAGTTGATTACAAGAAAATTAAATAAGTGTTTTTACTAATTTATTATTGCTCTGTTCTTTAAAAACATTGAGCATTCTATTTTTAGAATACACTAACATAACTTATATATATATATATATATATATATATATATATATATATATATATATATATATATATATATTAAAATTTTTTTGCGCGTCTGTTATGTACTCCCAAATCAGTTACTGCTGTTTGCTTAGCAACTTCATTAAGGTGAGGTGATTTTATCTTAAGCATTAACTCTTTGCATATGCAACAGGTGTCTACCTGATGTTGCCCGAAACGTAAATGAAAGTACTCATTGTAGTAGTTATAATAGGACTTGTAACTGAACTTTGCCCCTTCATTTTTTTATGAATAGTTCATAGATTAATTCAAATCTTCACTCAAAAAATACCTTTTCTTTCCGCCATAGTGGATTAATTTTTTTGGAAAGGAGTCTATGTGAGCGTATACCTTAGCTAGAATATCATGACTGGTAATGTAACTTGTATGTATTCATCTCAAATCTTTAACTGCTTTTGTATTCATTTTTAAACCCTTTACTCTTTAAACCCTCTTTTCTGACACAGAAAATATTGATAAAAATGCCACAACACAAACCTGTACTCGTTCATCTCTGATTAAAATATGATACTTAAATTCCTTTTTGTTTCCGCCATTACTTTTTCTTTTTCATACAGTATCTTCATTAACATCACGACTTTTTTCATTGCTATTTCTTGAACCAGTCCTCTTTCTCACAATGTCCGTAACATCAATCAAGCCATGCAAAAAAAATCCTGCTCATCTTTTGTATTGAACTGGCTGTAAAAGTTCATAAATGCATTATCAAGGGTGTCTTGGCCAATAGATTCAAAACACTTTCTTGAACAATTGAAATAAAACACTATGTTGTAATTTTACTTTATAAAAAAAAATTATAGGCAGTCTAGTCTAGGAAACAAAATAGAGTTTAAGTTAATATATGATAAGTGATTGTAGACTACCCTAAAAATGTCATTCTATTGTCTTAGGCCTACAAATATTTACAACCTAAACAAGCAACCAACAACCTAGGTCTATAGGCCAACTATAAATTACAGAGCCGAAATCTGACCAATTTTTAGACGAATTATTTCATCAATTTTTTGTTCGTGTGGTTTTTATATGCCACACAAGTAAGCCTAGATTTCTAAACCTTGTTCCTTTTATAACCATCTGGGTTTCTTATCTTTTTTTTATAACTTGTATGATCAGACTCACTACCACTATCACCCATTTGAAAAAGCAGTTAATCAATTTAAATCACTATTAAAATGATCACACATAATAAATCAACTTTATTTCACAGGTTGTTGTACAATCAAAACAAGCAAGTGAGGTTACGTTTGGTCTGCTGTCTTCAGCGCAAAGTTTCTTGTTTTTTGTTAAAAGGACTGAAGTCCAAACTTCAGCCCTTTTAAAAAAAAACCAAAACTATTAGACATTGTACAGACTAGAGTAATCTTTTGATAGACACCTTATTAACACAAAATGATCTTTTATTTTATGATTGTTAATAAGGTGTCTGTCAAAATATTAGATTAGAAAATAACCAAAAATAATAGTTCTTTACATCTATATCAAAGTATATTATATTTACTATAATAATTATCTATATTCATGTATACTATACAATGTATAAATTCTTTGTCAATATACGATATATCAATATACCACGTAAGTGTGTGATATATTATGTGAGTGTGCATGTTTGTATATATGAATTTAAATATATATATACATATAGAAAATGGATGACAGAAGACCTGAAAAAAGTAGGTTGTATGAGTCAGGAAAACATGGGAGAGAGCTCTGAAGAGCTAAAAACTAGACGAATAAAGGTTTTTAGAGCATGTAAAGACAGATGCAGTAAAAGAATGAGACTTTACTAAATGAAAAGTTAACCCAGAATGAGGCTTAAACTTGGCATATAGAGCATGCCCAACTAAATCTGCAATTTTTGACTTTTTCTAGAAGAGAAAAAGCATCATTAGAAGAACCATCCCAAATATGAAAACAGTTCTATACAGGGGCAAATAAAAGTTTTGTAGAGGTAGAAAATGGAATCAGGAGTAAGAAAATAATGAATATGATAAAGAATAACAACCTTAGCAGATGGTAATTTATCAATTGATTGTATATATAGTTTCCATGAGATCTTAATAGTGAATGATAATCTGAAAAGACATAAAGAAGAGGACTCATTAATGTCGACAATATTACAATAGTTGTTTGCAGTAAATAACTGGTTTACCAGTTATGCCTGGTTTTCTGCCTTCTTTACTAACCAATTTGCAAAATGCGGTTTTTCAATCCATGGGCACCATAGTTAGATATTCATGAAAATAAGTATTAAAAGGTGTTACTTTTTATTCAGCCATGCGAAAATCTTGAAAACGTGGAAAATTTGAAAAATCTTTCAATTGAAAAACAAAAAGAAAGTAAACAAGAAAAATAAAAAACTCAAGCAATGTAACTCAAGCATTACAAAATTTTTGTTTAAATAATTTTTAGTTATTTAGAGATTTTCCAATAATTTGAAACTTATTAACTTTATTAACTTTTTTTGAAACTTATTAACAATATAACAGAATGGTCAGGATCTGAAGCATATGCCAGGTTGCCTAGTAATCAACTTGGCTTTTGTAAACCCAGTTCTTAATATATAAATCATAATTATATCAAATAATTTTTTTTTTAAACAAAATTAATTCGTCAGTTGCTAATTCTAGATTTTAACTATAATAGTTTTAATCAAATTTTATAGTAGTTTTACTTGCATAATCCAAGTTTTATCATTATGCAGCTGTATTCCAAAGTTTATCATTAGGAGGTATGATCATGTATGTATCTCTTATTTCAGAGTTGAAGGATAGAGAGAGGGTTGTAATAACAGTTGAAACTTAAAAAACAAAAAAAAGTAGTTTTCGTGCCTGTAGGGACACTACAGTCAAGGCATTTGGGAGGTGATTACAATAACAATAAAATTTTGAATATTTAATATTGATATTATCAATAATAATATTGTAATACTTAAGGTTAAATACTTAAAAAAAATTACCTTTTGTTCAAAATAAAGAACTATGTTAAACAAATGCTTAGTTAAACCATAAAACTATTAATACAACCATGCAGTTTTAATCCAATAAAAAAATTATACAATTTATTTATGAAATTATGATTTTATAGCTCATAATGCAGAGCCAAATTTACATTTGTATTAAAACTACTTGTTTAAGGCACCCTCTAGTTGATCAGGCTTTACTTCAAAATAATCATTTTTATGCTGATCTGATGTATAAGCATTTGAATAGCTTATTTGAGTAGCTATTTTCATTGTTAGAAGATAAATACTTGAATGTAAGAAAAAAAAAAAGTTTTATTAACATAAAAATAAAATGTCAAATGAAATCTATTTTAAGTATTTTTTATCTCTTGTTTTAATTTTGACACTCAATGCACAAATAATGTAATAATAATATTTTATAAATGTACTTTTTTATTTTGTTGTTATATAATATTATATATTACTATTTTTAAGCTGAAATGGTATAGTAATAAAAATCGCCTTGCAAGGAGTCAATATTGACATTAGTTATAAAAATAATGTATTATCTGATCGTTTTATATTTTAACAAACAAACTTTTGTTAAAGTATTAAACATATTGCTATTGTTCATTTCGAAAGAATTTCTTAGTTAAATTATTATTATAATCATGCAGTTAATCCAATAGAGAATTTATAAAATTAATTATTATTAATTGCAGAGCAATACATTTATTATTATTATTATTAATTACAACTTATTATTATCAATTGCTAGATGTTTTAAAAAACTACCTGTCTAAAGCACCCTCTAGTTGATCAGACTTCACTTCAAAATAATAATTTGTATGCTGATCTGATGTGTAAGCATTTGAATAGCCGCAATTTTGCGAAAGAAACTTAAAAAAAAAAGAAAGAAACATTCATATATGTCAAAATCATCATTATCTATTCTAAAATTAAATACTTACTTTTGAATATTCATTTTCAATTGGGTACTAAAGTAAAAAAAAAATACATATATACATAAATATTTGTTATGAGCTTGTGCACATAGATAACTATTATAAGAAAAGTTAATAACAGTACGCTGCTAAACTAAGAATTCAATTTTAAAAACAAAGTAAAAAACAAAGAAAATAAAAGGAAAAAACAACAACTTTATGCGTCCCAAGAAACAACATGTGTTCACAAAAATGTGCAATACCAGGAACATCATCAGGGTCATTTTCAAAACCTAAATTAGCATATAAACATTAATTTCCATCATAATCTTTTTTCTTCTTCAGATTTTAAAAAGTGAAATGCTTTTTATTTTGATGGCAAATTTGATGTTTAACACTGAGACATTGTAAGATGTCATAGATCAATAAACATGTTTTGATTCAACCAATTAAAAATCAGTATCAAAAAATGTAATTGCCAGTGGTAACTTTGGGGAAAAAAAAATGGAACACAATATATACACATAAATTTTAATTTTATTTATAAAATCAAATTAAAATTTATTTTTATTTTAAAATAATGAACAACAAAAAATATTGTTGAAAATATAAGGTTAATAAAAATAAACAGCATAATTATTGTTTTATAGCTTTTTTTAGTTGAAGTAAAACTAATTTTCTGCAATAACAACAATAATAATAAAAAAGCTAAACAACATTAAAAGCAACAACTACACAACATAACATTTTATATTATAAAATATATTTAGTAATAAATATACTAAAAATAATTAAAAGTAATAACAATAATTATTTAAAAAGCTGCCAATGTAAATCAAAGCTTGATATTTACTAATATACCTGTTCCTATTGAGTTCAATGGTCTAGAACTGTTCACCAAATGGTATACTGTATTTTTTTAACTATGAAATTTGGAATGTAAATATTGTTCAGCTTTTCTCAACAACGACATTAAAAACATTATATTTGAAATAACCTATTTTAAAAGGTGTAAATTCATCATAAAAAAAAAATTTCAAATGCACTGAATGATTGTTTTTGTTTCTATATTAAAGTTGAGTTAAAAAAGTTAAGGTTAATTGTTAATATAATTCTTTTTTGAGTTGAATATTTTTAAAATTCATTAACTTCTAATACAATTTTTTATAGAGCTATTTAAAAAAGGTACATAAAACAAAAGCCATTTAGGGATAGGTATAAACAAAAATATATATAACAACTAACATGCTTTAGATATGCCAAGGTCAAACAAACATATACATATTTATACTACTAGACAGACATTAAAAACACATATAGAAAATAAACTCAAATTGAAACATTTATTTTAATAATGAGAAACTTAGTAATTTAAGACAACAGCTATTGACCAACCAGATTTGTCCAAGACAAGGTTTGATAAAATAAATTTGGAGCTAAGTACTTTTTAAGTAAAAATTTTAGTACATATAGTCATACAAAAAATAAAAATAACAATTTATTCAAGACCTAATATTTGATCCCATAAAATCAGGGTTGGCAAAAATTTGGGTTTTTGAACAAAACCCCAACCCAATAAAGTTTTTGGATCTTTAGTAAAGTTAAGTACAAATCTTTAGCAACAAAGTTTGATTAATTTATAGTTATTTAACAGGTATTTTTCATTTTTACAGGTTTAGTTAAAGATTATATTGCATTTCTTTTAAATATAAAACTAATCTATATGTATATAAATATTATATGTTTATATTATATATATGATATGATTTTATGTTCTTCAACGTGGAAAAGTATCATTTTAAGTAAAGAAATAAGGCTAGTGAGTGAAATGAAGTGAACATATTAAATTATCAACCAAATAAAGCAAGTGAGTGGATTGAAGTGAACATATTAAGTGATCAACTAAATAAAGTGGAATCAAGTGACTGTATTAAGTGACTAATCAAATAATGCTAGTAAGTGGAATCAAGTGACCATATTAAGTGATCAACCAAACAGAGCGATAATAAGTATTGTAAAAAAAAGCATAATTTAAAAAAATAGAGAAAGTTAAGACCCATTTAGATAAATGCAAAAGAAAGAAAGAAAAATTACTAATGATTTAGCAATATATCAGTTAAGCTACAATTTAGAACTATGCATCTAAAATAAAAGATGCTAACTATTTCAATCAAGATGTTTGATTCATTGTTAATGTAAAAAGCACATCAGCAACAAACTGGCCATGAATTATAGAAATGTAGGAATCTAAGTTTTCAAAATTAATTGCAAATTTTTCATGATTTTTAATGGCACTTGCACATTTGTCTAGCTAGTTCTAGATTGATTAAAAAGCTTTTCATCCTTTGGCATTATTTGGAGAAAAATTAGAAATCTTTAAGAGAAAAAGCTGAAAAGCTTGCACGAATTTACAGGCATTTCAGATGCACAATTGCTTACCACTTTGTTTAATAACTTGAATTTTTTGAATTATTTTGAATATCACTGCTCCGATTTAAAAAAAATTCTAAATTATGAAACACATAACTTTTAATTTCTTATTTTATCATTAATAGAAAAATTGTTGAGCAGCAATAAATCTCAAGTGGTAATGGAAATTAACATGTCCTACCAACATAAACATCAACTGATGCAGCTGCTGTCTCGGTCGCTTGGTCGCTGACAAGTAATATTTGTAATTCGTTATCTAGAACTAGAAAGCAGTAATCTCTTGGGTCATTTTCAGACTTTTTAATGCCATATACTTTATGCTTGATATAAGGATGAAAATTAATTTCACTAAACTGATTTAAATTTTCATAATCATTCGAATCAAGATTTTGTTTAAGCAACATTACGTGTCAGCTTTTTGATAAATTTTAAAACTTTTGAATTGTTGTTTACTGCGACTCCTAAACTCAAACCGGGATGCATATTTTGAAACTCTATACAGGCTCGGAATAGGCAGAGATATGCGTAGGGGTCGAGGGGTTCAAAATTCTATATTTTTTTGTTTAACCAGTTATTCTTTATTAATTTTTTTAGAAAAGTTTGAAAAGCGATTCAGTTTTTTCTATATTTTTGTGGTTGTCCTTCTACTTCTATTTAAACATTTTAAAGATATAAAAAAAAACAACAAAAAAAAACAACATAAAAGAAAAATCTTTGCAGCGGTTATTTTGGGTATAAAGTTACGCAACTTTATGATAAAGTTTACGCAATTTAAATTTTGATTAGATAAATTTGAATTAAAATGAATAATAGTTGCGTTTTAAAAAAAAATGTAATAAAACTTTTTTTGTTAAAACGTAAAGTTTATATACTTAAGAAATAGCTTTTGTTTTACTTTGCTAGAGAATGCTTTATTATTGCTTATAACTAAATTTAGATATCAATTAAAATGAAAAAAATTGTGATAAGACGTGATAACAAAATAGTTTTAAATCAAAATAAACAAACTCCTTTAGAAAGTAGTTGATACTAGATTGAGTAGTTTTATCATACAAAGATAGATTGAGTAGTTTCATCATACAAAGTTGCCTTTACTCAGAGATGTTCTTTCATTTGTCTTTATCGTTCTTTAACTTGTATTTATCAACAATAAATTATCTTTTTAAAGTGCTTGACGAAGAGTTGCAAAGTTAGTAGAAATTCATGAGACAGAGCGTAATATCTACTCAATATCATATCAAGCCATTTTAAAACGTCTGTAAAGTGAAATCAATGAATATCGCTACTTAAAAGGGTTGACAAAAACAAGCAAGGTGATTTAGGTAGATATTTTTCCATGAACAAATCCCTTAAAAAACTTTTTGACATTTTCTGCTTCAATCCATAACGTCGTGAAAAGCTAGAGAAGTTTTTCGGTATTTCAATGAATGCTGAAGACTACTCGTATTTAGAAAACATGCGCGGTAACAGAAATTTTACATGTCAAAATGTTGATAAAACTCTCCATCAAAAAGTTAATAATGACAAATTAATAACTTTTTGATGGAAATAAAGAAAAATGGAGAAAAAGATAAGAAATGAAACAGCAGTTTATCAGACAAGGTACGTTGATATTGATGATAGCGAGTTAAGTGAATTTGAAGACGAAAATGAATTTCTTGAAAAAGAATTAACAAAAAATGAATATCAGTTCTTTGAAAAAGACAATGAATCAATTAAAAAAAAAGACAGTTATGTTTGTTGATGTAAGTGAACCAAAACTGCTATACATGACGAGATCAAAATCAAAATTAATATTTGGAGATTCTTATAATTCTTATGTTCCACCTAATGTGCAACAATCAAAAATCTTAGTCTTAAGTGATATCTACCATGCATGTGCAGAAATAGATAGAGAAGGATTCTCGATAAGGGAAATGCAAATTGCACTGAAAGTAATTGGCAATCAAATTTTTAAAACAAAATGGAAAATTCCAGATGAAACTGACCCTCACAATCATTTTTATCGTACTTAAGTACGATAAAAATGATTGTGAAGCTATTGAGAACACATTCATTGATTCTAACACACTCCCAACACGCAGTGGCATACGTAAAAAACTAAAACAAATGCACGCGTATTCTCTTGGCTTGATTGCAGACAGAGTTGTTCAAGTTAAAAATAGTGGCGATATAATAACTCATGCAACTGACTCTACCACTCGAAAGCATGTTGGGACCTTTTCACCTTCTGGTTTACAAATTAACCGAGAAGATTATTTTCCTTTGCCTACATTAGCAATTGTTTCAGAAACTACAGCAAATATTGCAGTGGAATAAAAACAACATTCGAAATGTTACAGAAAGCCTCAAAATACACCTCAGAAGAACTATAATAGAAGGTAGATGTTCATAATATAGGAACATGACTGACAGTACTGTTCATAATATAGGAATATCTAAAATCACAGCTGATATACTCAATAGAGAAATTCCTGCTGGTCAACTGTTTTGCACTTGACATACAGCTATAGGTTTTGACAGAGCTATTGAAAAAGTTCTAAACCAAATTGAAAATGAAATGATTATGAATAACCTTTTCAAAGGCTTTCTGTTAGATATATCTATTTACAAAAGTACGGAAACGTTATCCTTATCCTTTCTATCGTGGGTGCTAAACTTGTTTGATCCGAATTTTATTCAAAAATCATGGACTTATCATAAAGAATTTAAAACTTTTATGCAGCGTAAAAACAAAGATATTTTTCTTTTTGAATTTAAAGTTCAATTTGAATGTCTTTCGAAATGCTCTTCTATAGTTTGCTTTCACTGGGATGACTTTAAGGAGTTTTAAGACCAACATGAATATATTACAAATAAACTTGCTTGTTTAGTCCAAGATTCTATGAACTTTGATTACATTATAGTTACTTTAGTCGTGGTGGCAGCTTTTGGAATGCAAGTCATTTCACCATTTTTCTGTAAAACTAAAGGTAAAGTCACGCATTCTAAACTGCAAATATTCTTTAGCAAGTTGTATGCAAGCTTATCTAATGATGTCACAAATGAACAATTCTTTGAATTTAAAGAGCCATGTGTTCAAGAAGTATCAAAGAGACTTTTTGAAAATCTTATTAGAGAAGATTAGGGCTTAGAAGTTGTTGATGTAGTTCGAATATACGCATCAAAGAACTTTGATGATTATATTATTCTTGCAAATATAGTTCGGCAAAGTTTAGCTATAGTTCTTCGACACCAAAGTGGAAAGCATTATGGGTTTGAAGAAAAAAACAATGATCGATTACCTGATGAGTATTACGTTTTTAATCAAGTCGTTGAAGTCGATAAAACAGTTACAAATAATATTGAACTTGAGCATCAGTGTGGAACTCATAGCAATCGACTTCGAAAAAAACCGTTACTTTCAACATTTTCACGTGGTAATGTTCTTAAATATTCAAACCATTTAAGAAATGAAGATTCAAATAATTTAGAACTATTTGGAAAAATGGATCCTATTGTTAGAAAAACTGAAAGTATAGAATACAGTTGGAACCAGCGACAGATTCAACTAAGACAAAGTGGCTTAACTAAAAAAGAACAACAAGCTTTATATCAGGCGTCCAGGAGAAATTATATTTTAACTTGTTTAAAACTACAAGGCGGCCCATTTACTAGTGGATCAGATGTCAGTGAATATATTGAAAAAGAGCAAGATCTGATGAAATGCCAAAAACGATTGAAGAATGAAGTAATTTATTTTAGAGATACAAGTAGGTCAAAGTTATTTCGCTCTTTCAATAGAAGTCGAAACAAGTTATTAATAATAATAGGCTCTTTAAAATTTTTTTTTGTGTTATTTATAACTAGGTGTATCGATTACTAGGTTAAATATTGATAATGAAGTAAAAACATTGTGAAATTCAAAATCAGCATACAAAATATAGAAAAAGTGGTTAAACTTCAAAAATCTGAAAAAAGCTAATTTTGGACCCTAATATGCGCAATCTGATTCGCTGATTTTGAAAGAGAGGCTTTAGCGCGTAAGTGTAAATCGTGTAAATCAAAACAAATGTAAAAAAACTATTAATAAAAGTGAAACGGAGTAATTGCCAAATAATGATAACAAAAAAAGTATGGACTTTCTATCCGATTTTGTACAATATAATACTTACACTTTTACAAAACTTCACTACTCAAAACATCCATGATTTTCATAATATTTTCTTAAAATTAAAGATTTAAAAAAATTAGTTTGTTTTCCTTATGGTTTTTATAACTCAAAGATATAAAAATGACAACAATTAGTAATGTCAGTTGAATATTATTAACTTGATATAAGTTTTTTCAAACTAAGTTCCCATTAATCCTATCATATAGCAAGAAAAATATTTTTAAAAATAACCTAATTTCTTTTCAGAACTTTACCCTTATTATTCCCACATATAAATTGTATACATCACTAAAACTTTTTAAGTTTGAGAATATTGCTTGTTGATTGTAATAGCTAGCCCAGATAATTTGCAACGCTCTCAAAATAAAAGCAGTTGTGGGCAAGAGCTGATTTAGATTGTCTTTGGTAATGTATAGCTATAAGAAAAAGTTTATAACCTGATGTCCACAAGTGTTTTGATATAAGAAAAAGTTTATAACCTGATGTCCACAAGTGTTTTGATATAGTAAACTGATTACAAAAAAGAATAACTCTTAACTTACCACACCTTTATGAAAAACTAAGTGTAAAAAGGTAGAAACAAGAAAAATTGCAAACATTAAAGTTCATGTTGTTGTTTATTTCAATTTCAAAAGTTAATACATATAAAGCACATGTTGGTTTGATATATAGCTTTTAACCTGAACAAAATATTGGTTATTGTATTTTATAATTGGTAAAAAATGTTTACCCTTTACTAGCAACTGATGGTAAATAATATCAAATAAAGCAACAAAGCTTGATAAACTTTACATTTATTATGCTGTCAATTTATTTTACATTATATACTTTTGAAGGAAAAAAAAATTGATTGTGCTTTTTTTGAATTTCTGTGAACACCTCTTGTAGAATAATATAAGATTAAATTAAATTCGTAGATTTACATGAAACATGTTAGCTAGTTCGGTAAAACATCTGTAAATATTGTCTTTTTCCAAAAATTTAAATGTTTAAATATTTATAACTAACAAGTTGGTATAAAGATGCAGTAACGAGCTTAGAACAACCTCTGTCTCTGCTTAAAATTTATACTTTGCATACTTTAAATACTTTACTAGTAGTCTGGTGCAACTGTATATAAACTTTGTATTGAACATGCTTTATAGAACATGGACATTACATTTGATAAGAAACACATTAAAAATCTTGCAAAATTGCACACATGCAAATTCAAGTTAAATATTTCAAGAGTTTATAGATACAAAACACATTTGATATGAACAAAAATATTCATAGCATGACAACTGATTTTGTTCTTCTTTTTTTATAATTTTATTGTATTTTTTTATTACTTTTCTTTCATTAAAACGTTTGGTTTTACCCACTTAGTTTGGTTTTTAAAATCTTTTTTTTTTCAGTTATTACAATACAAAAAATGCCACAATCATTTGCCATAAACCACTTTTATTTGGTTAACTTATTTGACTTCAACTCATTTTCTTCCTGTTAATGTCAATGTTTGTATGTAACTGTACACAAAATTACTGTTCAGTAGACAAACATATAAATTTCACTTCTTTTGTTAAATTTTCAAATAATATGTTATATATAAGTAAATGAAGCCTGCCAAAATTTTTCAAAATTTTTTAAAAGTGTTTAATGGTTTAAGACGATGTTTTATTAGAGTTACGTAATAAAAAAATATATCAGTCTCCTTAAAACTATGGTTGAAACAAAACATGAAAAAAAATCTATACAGAGCTCATATATTGACGTGGAAAATGTAAGCTAGTTTTGCAATCAGTAAAAGTTTTCTTTATTTAAAAACTCAATTCTTTATAATTAACATATAAATCAATTTAAAAATGAAGTTCTTCACCAGTAGTCTGGTAAAACTGCATATAATCCTTATATGCAAAAGTACTTCACAAGCAGTCTCGTACAATTGTATATAAACTTTGTATTTGAGTATGCTTCAAGACCAAGAACATATTTTACGAGAAACACATTTATAAATCTTTTCGAAGTTACTTCAATGCATACATTTTTTTTCTATTTCTTTAAAATAGATAAAAACTGCATCACTAACTTTATTGAAATTTTGAGATTTTTACGAGTGAAAATTCTCTTGTACAAATAGTACAAGAGAATTTTCATACCTCTTAAAATACTCTGAAGAGTACTAAAATAAAATAAATTTTCTGTGTTGATAGTAACACAAAACTTGTAGTGATAAACTTAGTTTATTAATAAACTTAGCATATCATTACTACGAAATTTATTTTGTCAATCTGTTTATATTTTAAACATATTTTTCAACAAATGCGCACTTGCCTCTCTTTCAAAATGAGCGAACCAGACTGCTCATATTTCTGTCTATTCTGAGCCTGTATACACTGTTGTAAAAAAATGAAATATTGCTTGATGTCATGACCCAAAAAAATCCTTTGGGGGTATAATTGTATCATTGGTGGATACTAGATGAAATCCCTAAATCTGGTTATATGCAGTTTTACCAGACTACTGGTGAAGAACTTCATTTATAAATTGATTTATATGTTAATTATAAAGAATTGCCTGTCTTCATATTCTAGGTGGTTGCTTGGTCTCTTGTACCTTTGTCAATTGTTACTGAAAAGATAATGGAGTGATTCAGTTGCTTGCTCTGAATAAATTCCGAAGAGCTATTGTGCCATAGGATGAACTGTGGAACATGGTGAATGACAGCATGAAACTAGCGAGTGATGGCGGTGTCCTGTAAATAAGAGACTCCGCTCAATTTTTTTCTGCATAGCTGTAATCAAGAGCATTGCCAAAACAAGCATGGACAACACCATTGAATTTTCTTAGTTTATCAATAAAGGGAACAGCTGGAAAGAAGGAGTGCTGCTGGGCCAATCTCTCCTGAACATCCACATTCTTCAAAAGCTTCCTGCACTCATTTCCAACCACTTGTCCATCATGAAATGGCTACTGTTGAAGATGATGTGATGCCAGCCATTCAGGAGCATGTGTCCAAATCTTTGAGAGAGACTTTAGAAGATGATTTACGACACCAAACAACAGATGAAGCTCCATGGGTGGATGAACATCAAGGACAAAAGATTTATGAACAGAGTTTCTGAATGAACTTGCTTTTTTTTATGTTAGCACCAGCCACATTAAATGGCTAATAATCTCTTCTAATTGATTCAAAAGTTCTTAGAGATTCACACTTAGCAAGATCTTTAGATGAAATATCATACCAAGAGCATGGGTGTGCACTAGAATTCGCTTGTAGACCACAAATGATATTTGCCTGCTTCATACGACAGGACAAAATAAATGGAAGTTTTTCAATGTTCAGCAAATCAAAAACTTGCTTGATATTGCTATAGTTTTCCAGGAGATCTTCAGAAATGGAAATCAGTAACTGACGCTTAACACCAGAATCTTTGGCCAGAGAATGAATTTTACAAATTTAACTAATTCTAAATATTAAACTAAAATTAGCTAAGAACGCAATATAAAGACCATGTAAAAGGAGAGTTCATTTATCTATTGAAAAGGCAGCAAAGCTCCCAATATTGAAAGGAATGTTAAGGTTGCTAACAACTCACGAAGAATACAGAGGTATTTTTGAATCAAGGATTGGTAATGGGTAGTAGTGGTAACGGTATTTGTCGGAGTTTTTGCTATTGATACGAGCTATTTTGGTGTATATTTTATTTTAATTTTTTATTTTAGTTCTATTTAGGTGCCCCAAGAAGACCTTACGGCCTTATCACAGAGCCTCGCAGGTGAGCATTTAACAGGAAGTTCGCGCCCCCTTTCTAACCAATATTTGTAAAATTTGCCCTGTTTGAATCAAAGATCCTTTGTTTCTGAGGCAAGTGCGCTACCGTATTTAAGTGACTCAAGTTGGTTGCATTAATTCCAATAATGTGTAAGGCATCTTTATAGAAATAATGAATTTCTTATTTTAGCCGCGAAACTGTATAAATTAAGTAATGGATAGTTTAGTGCATACGTCATGTGGCTAATAGCGTTAGATCTGTAAACTTGTAAAATGTTAGGCTGATAGTGTACTTAAAGTGAAATAGACAATCCATTAAGAGAATTTCTCAGAAACGCCTAGGTTATAAAATTAGCTAATAGCTATCTACAGAAGGAAAATGATTTTATTTGAATAATTACACACGACTTAAAGCCATAGCCTTTGAAAACACATTTTTTGCATATAATAATTTTAATGTTGTATTCCAAATAGTGATACAATTTTTTATTATCGGAAACAAATTTGAGAATCCCGTGGGAACCGCTTTTGTATACTTGGTGCTTTAAAAATTTTCAAACTTAACATCCATCATGTTTTCATGATGATGATGGTGATAATCATGTTGATCATGATGATGTTTATATATAAGTATAGATGCATACAATGTGGCTACTGGATCCAAAGGCTCCCCCCCCCTCAAAAAAAAAAAAGAAAGAAACCTGTCATAGGGTGCTATATCTAATAAATTTTTCCAATAAATATAACAAAAAAAAAAATCCTAACATTTGAAAATGTAAAAAAAACTTTTATCAGGGGTGGTTTTGGCGTATAAGGTTTTGTTGAAGTCTTCATAGGGGATAAATGAATCCGTAGTAATAACAATAAAAAATTTAACATCTATTTTTTGAAAACAAAATGGATGATGACCATGATGGATGACAGATCATGGGTTATCTACAAGTGGCACTTTAGATGAGTTACGTATCAGAATAAATAAATTTAAACTGTATCCCCGAAAAACTAAAAAGAAAGACAAAGAATTTTTGTATTCAAAACTATCTGGGTTCCTATAAAGATCCCGCTTTCAACTGCTCCATGGACTAGTGACAATTCATTGTACCCTTATGTAACTTCATCAACGTTTAAAAAGCAATCTTTAAATAAAAGAGAAGGCAGTTTGGGACAGCAACAAAAAGGATGTATTGTTAACAAGCAGAAAAGTTGTGGCTGTAAAGGCTTTAACGGATTTTAGTTCACCTGATACTATCAGGTGAACTAAATCCATTAAATCCTCTTGCTGATTTATAGCTTCTTTGCAAAATTTCATTAATTAAATTTACTTTTTCAATTCCATTGAATAATTTGCACATTTGAATCAAGTTACTCCAAATCCGTCTTACAACTAAAGCAGTGAGACCCATTGTATTTAATTCTTCTCATTACATAGTTTTTTTTAGTAGCGATATTATTCTTGTAGCTCAATGCTGTACATTTTCTAAGAGATTAATTTCATTTTTAAGACATAGAGACTACACAAATGCAGCGAATTCAGTTAATGGTCTGACAAATGTTATGTATATAATTTTTACTAATACACTGTGTAAACCTAAAAATATATTCCTAAATTGCATCTAATGTGTCAATAAGGTTGGTAGAACAAGATCTTTTCTTAACAAAGCCGTGTTGATTTTTTGAAAGAAGATTAATAACATTTAGTAAATTTATAACTAAATCTCGCACAACCGTGACTAGAATTTCCCAAGGTACAGAAGTGAGTAAAAATGGACAATAATTTAACTGCAACAGTTTACTTACAAATATTGGCTGATTTCCACTGAACAGGTCGTTCACTAAACTCAATGGAAGCTGAAAATATACGTGCAAGCGGTTGAGCTATTCCACATGCGCAATTTTTTAAAATAAAAGGATTAATAAGATCTGCTCCACACGAAATCTTTTTATTTAAACGTTCTAATCTATTAAGAATACCTTTGTATGAGATTGTATAAAAATTCAAATTTTTATTGGTTCTAGACAAAAACTGGCAAATTAAAAGCATTCTCACAAAAAATACATCTTGGAATTTGTTATTTAGGTCATTTGTCACTATTCCATTTTCATTATGTAATGCTTTAATCGAATTATTGGTCAGTTGTTGGCTACTCACGTATTTTCAAGTTAACATTTATTGCAAATTAAATTTTGTCAACAAAATTTTTCCTAGCTTTTCTTGAATCAGTTTTGACTATCTTGCAAATTTTTTTGAATTTATTCATAAGAGATAAAACTTTCCATTCTGAGGAACAGCCCGAAATCTAAGGGTCTTTTTTAATTTAATTTATTTTTTAGGACCATTCTTTGTCTAAAATGTTCTCTTTTTTTATTATTATCTAATTTTTTAACTGGAATGTATGGTTTACACGTCACATTCATGTAAAATAATAATATATTACACATTTTCTGGACAAATTTTGCCATTAAAACACGTTAACTAATCCACATTGAAAACAATCAAATAATTGAGTTTGCTTTCCTATAATCTCGTGCAATGATTCCCTCATTTATAAAACTTTATTCATCTAACAAAATTTTTTAACTTAAAACTAAGTGCCCTCTTTCAACTTACTGGGTTTGCATTTCTAAATACCATTACACTTTCTCAATACATCAATATATCGTGTAGCTCTAGTTAATGCTTGGGCGTCTTTTGGTGTCACATATTTTAAATTTTCCAGACTGCATTAGAATTAGTAGTATATAACTAATTGCATTTATTGTTAAATTGTATTTAAGATAAACTGGTTTGGGTTAATAATCAGTATTACTGAATTCAAATCACCTGAAAAATCACCGTATTTGGTACTCCATTTGATATATATCACCAATTTACAGAGAAATAATTCTTTTAAATCATTTTTACTTAATTTCGGTTCACGAAAAATCTTCAGGTAACTGTTCATCTAATGAACTTGATCATCTACCAGAAATTTATCTATTATCACATATTCTATTCGTGAGATATATCTTTAGGACAGTTTGTACTGATGTTTTGATATATGTGATAATGCCTAATAACAATGTAATATGTTACATATATCAACATATTAGTGCAAACTGGAGGTATATTTACAACAACAACAACAACAACAACAGCAACAACAACAACAATACATTTACCAGACGCTATTCTATATATACTTCTGGTTTCGTTTGTGTCTATTATCTATTATCACATATATTATGTGCTAACATAAATTACCACGGTACAGTTAGCATTGATGTGTAGTAAATGATATAATCATTTAATAATAGCATATGATAATTATGTTTTAGCTGAACTATATCTCTTCTTATATTATTATATTATAAGAAAATATATCGTTAATAATATAATATAATATTATATCTATACTATGTATTATTTAAAGGGTAAACAGACTTTATCGTTTGACCAGCCTCGCAACCCTTCTTCATATATTAGGCTGACGTAGATTTATTTAAATTACATTGCTTCCAGTTAAGGATGTTGAATGCTGGATCTTCTTGACTCACTGCACGGGGTTTGCTTGTGTCACTGCATTTATGACTAGGCAACTCATTCTATTATCTCCTAATGAGGATACAGCTCTAAAACTAACTAAATGGTATTATATGGGTATATGGAGTTCACGACTAATCTTTTATGTTCTTTCGTTTAGCACCACTTCATTCTATTGCCATTTTTCTCAAGGTGCTATCCTTGGACCAATACTTTTTTAAATTTATATTAACGATCTCCCCGAAATTCTCACGTCTAAGGTATCAATGTTCCCTGATGGTACTACAATATATATATATATATTCTTTTTTTTTTTTTTTACTATATGTTTATGTTTAAGCAAAACCAGGATTATTATGTAGTGTTAAACTCAAATTTGAAAAGTAAAAATATTTGCGTATTTTTCTGGTAACAGCAGTGGTATGTAATACGTGATCAGTACTCTGGCTATTTACAATACCAGATGTGCCAGCGGGTGAGATGTGATTACAATGCTAGTTTCACTAACAATACTTGTCGCTTAAGCGGGTAGAGAAAAAAAAATTTCGAAAATGAAATCAATCTTTGATCTACGAAATAATTGATCTACAACGTACAACGAATAATATTAAAGGGTAGAGTTTTAAGTTTAAGAACCCAGGGGCGGATCTAGGATTTATTTCTCTTTTGGCGAAATTTTTTTGTGTAAATATAATCCCCCCCAACCCTATCAGCTCTGATGCAAAACTAACTGCCAAAGAAACGCCCCCTACCAGTTTTTCAATTGTAAATTTTTTCCCCATCTACGTGGATTCATATTTTCAAAAAATTTTCACTTCACCTTATTGATTCTGACCACTCGCCCTTTTTACTGTGGGCACGAGAGTTTTATGACTGCGTCAATTTTTTTCTTTATGTATCATGTAAATCTTTATGTAAATATCTATTTAAACTAAATTGAAATTACACCTATATCTCATTTTTAAAATCCACAATGTATACTACTAAAAGTAAGCATAACAACTTTAATATTCAAAGTTTTTAAAAAGATTCTTATAACCTGAATATTATTACTCTCTGAACACAAGTAGTACAGTCAAGGGTTTCGGGAATAAGTTTGAAAATTTCTATTTATTGAGTACAAACTTAATTCAGAATATACATTGATGCTCCACCTCTGCAGTATAAAGGTTGAAAGAGTATCTGTCTGGAAGGTATTTGTTTAAGGTTCCTTCCTATTCATTTGTACAATTTTTATACAGAATGATTGAAAGCATATGACTGAGAAATACACCATCAATTAGCAAACTGCTTTTCCTTGCACATTTTTATTCCTAGATTACATATAATATATAATGTATTATGGCAATGTACAGTAGTAGATTAAAATATTTTGAGACCCATGGCTGTTTTAAATAGGGCCAAAAATTTCTATTTTATTTTTAAAGTTTCTTTTAAATATATATTTTTCTGTGAAGCCTCCAAAACTGTGGGGCTAAGAGCTATAGCTATAGCAATGTAATTCCATCAAGAAATATGCAAAGGTTTCTTAAAATTTAAAAAGTTTAAAAAAATATATATCTACTGAGCACAATCCACAATTTAAATCAATAATAGATTTAAATTATCTTCTTAAAAATGTTATTAAAAGAAAATCTTTACTTACCACTGTTTTTTACCATTAAAATCTAATGATTAAATTTTGAATGTTAGAATAAAACGTTGCATAGATATAATTCTAGATTCTCTAGCATAAGACAAAATTCTATTGAGTTAAGAACCCGTAAAACATCCACTATCAAAAACTTTTCAATGAAAGCTAAAAATAAAAAAAACTATAGAGCTACCAGATTTAAAATAAATGCAAATAATACAAATAAACCTTTTACTAACCTTACAATCTTTTGGATTTTTTTTATTTTTATTAAAAAAAGTAACTTGCAGGTGACACATTATGAATAACTGAACCAATAAAAAGATGGTGCTTAAAACTTCTGAATTTTAGCAGCAACCATCAACTGTATAATTCAAATAAAATACGGCTGATTAATAAAAAATATATATAGTTATATATATTTTTTAGCTTGATACCTACCAGTAATGTCAATTATATAAATGACATTACTGCTAGTTATCAAGCTTTAGGCAACATCAATCAGTTGTAGTTTTTGTGGAAAAAATGTTGCTAATATTATAATTGACATCATGCAAAATCTATACTAAAAAAATATATTTACATATACAAACATCACAACAGCAATATTTCAAAACTATGCTAGCAGTTTGTAATTCACTAAGCCAATCATATGTTTTTATAATATAACAAAAAGAGAAAGACAATTATTGTTTACTTTTCGCAAGCTCTAAAACTGCAGATAAAGCAACAAATAATCTCCAATGAAGATAATTCCTCGCTTTATTGCATAATAGCATAAAGTAAATATATAATAGCATAAATAAATATATAATAGCATAAATATATAATAGCATAAAGTAAATATATAATAGCAGCATAAATGGTTAATAGCTTTCTGAATGGGTACAAGTATATCTAATTTCGAGCTTTTGATGTATGGTTCTGAACAGAAATTTTGCTTAAAATGAATGCAGGTTTTCTTTATACAAAAAACATAAAAAATCTACTTCATAAGACAACTTCTTTCAAATTATGAAACTACGTCGTTTTTCTCTAAAACAATTCGTATATTATAACAAATGTTAGACATCATTAGTCAAAATTATTATTTAGTTTACCGGCTTGTTTATCCACTTTTTTGATAAACAAGCCGGTAAACTAAAAAAAAGTTGCACAATTAATTTCCAGACTTTTTATACCTAGATTCTGATCAGATTAGGCTGATTGACCACTTAGTTCCATACTACATTAAGCATAATTTAACTTTCGTTAATTAGAGTCAATTGAATCCATACCTAGTACCAAGATCAGATTAGGCAAAGCTTATTTCGCCTAATGCATGAAATAGCCAATATGTCTAATCATAATCACCTTGATGAAGATCCCCAAGTTAGAATGATAAACAAAATTACTAATTCGCCATTACATATATTTATGGGTTTTAATATATTCTCAACAACCTAGTCACCACATTGTTCCTTTTGGTGAAAAAATTCAAGGTGACCTAACCAGGTTTGCAGAACAAACTGGAGAAGCCACTCACACTAAGTTTTAACCAACTTAGACAAGATATAAAAGAAATGTAAGTTACTAAGACAATAAAGAAAACATGCATAAGCCAGTTTCAGACGACTCATCAAAATGAAAATAACTTTGAATAACTATAAAATAATTTTGAAAAAAATTATTTATAAATAATAAGTAGCAGTTTAGTTATATAAAAATTTTTATTTTAGCATTATCGAAGTTTTAATATTTAGATTTATAAAAATTGTCATAAAACTTTTCTTCTTCTGCCCGCAAACCACTGAGAGCCTAATAATATACCATTGGATGCACTTCTAGTGATAACTTATTAGGATTTGATGAAATTAATATTTGAAAAAAAGGTAAAAGATTAAACATTTTCTTGTAGGAAAAGCGTAAAGATATTCTAAAAAGTTTCCCTTAGGCCTAAAAGTGCACCCCAGGATTTTTAAAAAGGTCTAATTTTAAATTTCGAACCAAATATCTAAATGATGGCTGATTTTATTTTAAGTTGGTTAAAATAAAGCTTGTGGGTCAATTTAAGACGCAGTAAAAATCACATATCAATAAATTTCTCAAAAAACAATGGAGTACAAAATGAATTTTTAACAAATAACAGGATGCTGAAATTGCTTCTTGCTTTTGCCATTTTTTACCATCATTTTTTAAAATGATCCAATTTTTAAAAAACTTGCAGATGCATTTATCTATGTAATCGAAACCAAAACAAAATAAAGTAAATAAACACGATTATCAAATATCAAATGTTATTCAATACTTTGTTTTTTTCTTTTAAGGGTTTTTATAGAAGAGGTTAGCTCGCTTTTTGGTTCGCTTTGAAATGCTGCAAGTTGCTTTCATAGGATTGTTTTTCTCTATTTCAGGTAAAAACAAAAATTATATAAAAATATATTAATTTTTTTTGGCTAATTAATATTGTATTTTACTTTGACTTCGGTATATATTTATTTTACTACCGTTAGCATATTGCTTTGGTAAATTTTTAGTGGTTACAATAAATTAATAGATTGATGGTTATTCTTTTTTACTTATGATCGCAACTAAACAAAGTAAGTTATTTCACAACTAAATCCAGTGAGTTATTTCATAACTAAATCCAGTGAGTTGTATCGCAAATTACTAAGAACATTTTGTAAAAAATGAAAAAAAAATTATTTTTTTTATAAAATTAACTCTTATTAGCTGCCGCCAGATCTTTTTAATTTAAGTTTGTGTGTAAAGCATTTATTAAATTTTATATATAAGATAAACAAAAATGGCAGAAACATATTTAAAAATTTTTGCTAGTTATACTATGTAACATATAATGCAGACTCGCAGACCTAGACCTTGACGTCAATTTGTGTTAAATATATAAAGAATATTATTGTTTACCTTTGAGCTTAAAAATGTTTGTTGATTTTTTCAAGTATTTTTCATACACACACGCAGATACAAATACACAAACACACACTTATACACACACTTACATATATTCATTTTTTAAAACTGATTTAAAGTTTACGCAATTATGCAAAACGTTACTGCATTAAATAAAATTTAAGTTTAGATTTGGGGGATATATGATGCTGTTATTGAATTAATTTATTTATAAGTGTGTGAAATATCAATAAAAATCTTTGTAACCATAGGGTATTTTGGGGGTATTCAGCTGAAAAATGCCCAAAAGCAAAAATGGCCTTACGTCAACGACGTAGTTATTTAATTTTTTTTTTTTAAAAAACGTCAACGACGTGGTTAATTAGTTGTAGTTTTTTTTTTAACCGTTCATTTAATTCTACTTTACAGCTGTAGAGTTTTGTTAAAAAAAGTGAAAATCGGTTGTATGCAAATCTTTATGAGAAGTCATTTGTATCATGAGGCATCTAAATCTACTCTGTTTTATATAACATACCCAGTTATGTAAATAAGAATCGCTTGACACATATAGGTAATATACATTGTAAGAGCTGGAATGATAATATAGATTTCTAGCTAATACCAAAATTTTTTTCTTAGTTTAAATAAACACTACACCTTTCATGCTCTGCTGTGATATTGTAAAGTCAAGACTGTTACCATTTTTACCTTGTTGAAAAAGTAGTTTTGTCTTAACAACACCAAATTTCCTTAGTTTTAATTGTATAGTAATAAAAAATACCACCTCACCATTCACTGAGTTTTCCAAACTACTTTAGGATTAGTGGTAAATGTTTGTGAAAAGCATATATGAATTGTTGACCAGAAAAACTCCACAAGAGCCATTATAAGTATGACGCTTTTAAAAGTACCTTTTGTGAATCTTTAAAAAAAAACATTTTAAGAGTTAATAATGTTCATAGCACTTATGTTTGTGTACGAAAGAATATTCTCGTCAACATCTTTTATGTCTGCCGACTCTGAATTTTTTCTATTCCCTAAAAGATTCTTATCAAATATTTTTAAAAAAGTAATTTTAAGTTCACGTCTAATAAGAGGTGTCATAAAAATGGCTTTTTATGTGCACCCAGAAGCCTAAAAGGGTGGAGTGGGTGTGTGCTAGATAAAATATTTTTCATATTTTTATTTTTTGGAATCTTATTGAATATATTCATAAGAATCATATGTAAAACATTTACTGGTACCCCCTAAATTTTCTGGAACTTTAACAACTTTTTTCGTTTTGGTTTTGGTTTGGTTTAGGTTAGAAAGTTTAACCTTTTTAAACTTTAAAATACTTTCAGAATCAAGATTTCTACGAGTTGTTTTAAATGATACTTTGTTTTCAAACAAAATCTGTCAATATGTTTAACTATATAACTTTTTATTACTTTTACTATTCGATTAACTATATATATATATATATATATATATATATATATATATATATATATATATATATATATATATATATATATATATATATATATATATATATATATATATTCTGTGTATTATGTATATGTAACATAACTCTTACTATAATATGGTTAAACATACTTTGTTGTTTTATCTTTTCTCTTGAAATGTTTAATTGTTTAAAAATCTACGTTAATTTACTGAAAGAGAAGATAAGATAAAGCCTTATTTAATTATTTATCCTAATAATTATTATTCTTATACTATTAAAAACTCGCATACACAACTAATCAATTTTTTAATAATTTATACTCATGTTCTTAAACATATAGGCCTATTAGTGCCAGTTCAAAATTATGAGAATCATGGCCAAGAAAAGTTACAAATATTACTAAAAGTTTAGATTTGTGTTTGTGCTGGGCTTGTTCCAGAAATGTTTTGTAATAGACTTTCACCAGTATTTAATGAACTTAACTAAGGTTATATTATTTACATATATAATCAAATTACAAAAAAAATGTTGCATAAAATATATTTTTACCACACACCCACCCCACCCTTTTTAGAGATTTGTGTGAACATAAAATGCAACTTTTCAGACGCTTCTTGATAGATGTGAATTTGAATTTTTATTTCTCTACAAACATTTGGTAGGTATCTTCATAGGAAGCAAAAAAAATTCAGAGTTGGCGGACAAAAAATCTGGTGGTCAATTTAGCACACTGTGTCAAGATGGTATTTTCAGGCACATTATTCTATTAAGCGGGACTATTTTTGGTAATAGTCGCGCTTTACAGAAGTATTACAAGCTTTTGGAGAACCGGCAGTCAGCTCAGATTGCCGCTAAAAAACTAGTTGCGAAACGGCTGCAGGAAATCACAGCTGACCTAAAGCTTTGATTTAACATAAACTAAAACATCGACCCATGATGAGCAGATGACTTAACTTGGCTATGAAATAGAATTTTTGGCAAAGCGTATGATAATTGTAAAATCACGATGAACTTTTAACATTAAGTAAAACTAAAAAATGATTAAAAAAATAATAGTTATTAAAAAAATCCTTTATTAAAAAAGTTCTTCAACTGGACTAAAAAGGAAAAAAATAATTTTTACTTAAGATTTTATTCATTTGAGCATAATTTTATAAAACTGTTCCTTGAAATGTCTAAAATTTTAACTTCTTTTAAATTTATTGAAACCCAAAAACACTGAAATGGTCGGGCTTACAGGTTTGCTGTGGAAAAAATATAACAAATTAGGACGTAAAACAATTTATAGGAAAAAAGCCCCACCTTGACAGTGTTCTTGCGTTTCAATAAATTTAGAAGATTTAAAAATAATTTTCTCCTTTATAGTCCAATTGAAGAAAAGGTGTATTTTTTTAAAACATCTTTTTAATAATTTTTGTTTTCTACTCTTTAGTTCAAATGAAGAAAAGCTGTACTTTTTAAAAAAGATTTTTTGATAATTATTATTTTTTTAGAAAGCTTTACATTCTTAGAGATCTCATGAGGGTGGTAAGGTGAAAAAAAAGCTTTACATTTCTACTTTCTCTAGCTTATTAATTTTTCACTTTACTCATTTTATTATCAAATTAATTCACGATATTTCCGTATAATGTTATTTTCTTAATCAGTTAGCCAAAATTTCTTAAACAAGTTTAGTTTTGAAATGATTTGTTTAGTTGCAAAGTATTATAATGCTATATTGTAACGCGCATTTTTAAAACACAATTTGTCAATATTTTAAATTTGCTAATAGCTAATCTATTTACAATTATCAAATCGCTTTGAGTATATTTAATGAAACACTTTAATATATAAGTTTATTTAATCTAGACAGAATGAAAAAAAAAGTTTATTAAATTATTTCTTGTGATCCAAGTACTCGAGTAGATCAAATAATGAAAACAAAAGTTTATTAAATTATTTCTTCTGATCCAAGTACTCTAGTAGCTTATAAATCGCATTTACACAAAATGTTAGGCGGATCAAGTAATGAAAAAAAAAATTCAGGTCTCTACGATCGGTATGAAGGTGCTCAAATAAGCCTTTGAATCTGAAAACATTTTTGTCATTGCAGTTTGGACATATTTACAACGCAGTGAAATAAGCAAAGGTTTAAAAAAAGATTGTAGGACAACTTGGCACGTGACCTAAAAGAGACATCTTTTGAACACTCAAAAGACTGTGCCATAGAATATCTATCAGACGCTTATTTTGAAAACGAACCGGACACACTCTGTCGATGATAGACGACGTAATAGTAATAATATAAAAATAATAGTAATATTTACGATGATAATAATATAATAACATTATAACAATTTGCTTTAAAAAACCAAAACAAGAAAAGAGTATTTTCAATATTAATTTAGAAGAATCTGTTTATTAATCCTAATCAGTAAATGTTAGGTTTGTTGCATAATTGTTATTTAAATCTGACCCGATCATGAAATTATGTAAAATAACAGTATTAGAAATAAAAAAGTGGGTATTAGCTTACACACTTGTGCATGCTTTTAATTTAAATTCGTTTTTAAAAACACGGATGATAATAGGGGCGCCTAATTGCTGCTATGCCCCGGATGTCATTAAACTCTTGGCGGCACTGTCTGGTTTACCCTGTTATCATCATAAACTATAAATGCAACATGGCCACCGGCTGCTTTTATGGCAGACAAAAGAAAGTTAAACTGTTTAAAAATAAAATTTGCATATATTTCCCACACAGGAAGCTAAATAGGAAGCATCCTAAATGAAAATTAACCAAACAAAGTAACTAATAAAAGAATTTCTTATGTTTAATAACTTAAAAACTAGAAAAAAGCTTTCTGTAGATTCTTACAAATAGATTTCACTTTTTATTTTAGTCTTGGAAATATTGTAGAGTCTGAAGAGAGTACTGGTGAGATTCTCTGAGCCTCTGAGATTATTATGTGTAGGACAATTATATGTAGAATGTGACATTGCATATTACTCATGCACGCAAAGTATGCTGTAATCATTGCTTAAACAAAATACATTTTTTAAATTACAAATTTATCATTCATTGAAAAAAAATTTTAATAAAAAATAAAAAAGTTTAATAACACTTTTTAATTTTTTTTCTAATTAGTATTTAAAAACTGAACTGCTTCTCCAAACTATTTGCTTACCGAAAAGTACTATTTGCTAACCGTATGGTGCGATTCGTTTTCTTGAGACATTGTTTTTTTTTTTTTTATCGCAAAACTTTCGTACAATAGGTTTGCTTTATTGTCACTTTTTTGAGGTTGATATGGGTAAAAACCGTTCAAACTTTAATTTAAAAGCACATGTTTAAGATATTTGGAAACTGAAAAGTTTTTGCATTGCATTTTAATTTTAGATTGTCGTTCCTGAGATATTAAAAAAAAGTACCCCAAATTAATTTTTTTTAGGGTTAATAATAAGTTCAGTTGAAAAACTAAGAGATTCCACTAGAAAACATGGTAATTTTAACATTTTCTGATTGATAGGTGTACAGTGGGTTGCCAAATTGTTAGGGACACTTTACTTTTTAAGTAATTGTAAAGTTTAAATGATTTTTGCTAGCAAATAAGTTGTTTTTAAATAATTTTTTTTTTGTATTTTAGTTGTTAATATAATTATCTTTGTTTTTAAATTGTGGCGATTGTGTCAGTCCGCCCTATCTGTCAAAAAGTTAGCCTATTACTCAATTAGCTATCAATTGTTAAAAAGTGTGTTTGGAGCAAGTTCAAAATTGATTTCAATTATTTATTTTTGGAACAATTTTTTAGAAGTTTTTCGAATTCAGAACTATTGAAAACTAAGTATTGGTTAATAGTTTAATTAGTTACGGTTAATAATTTATAATTTTTGATGACTTTACTGCATAATGACTTGTAGACACCTCTTATTGATTTTTTTAGTATGGGCAAGTCTTCAGACTTAACCCCAAGAAAAAATATATAGGGAAGTAAAAACCATATTTCTTCATTCTACACATTCTCAGAGAGAGAGAGATAGCAGCAATTGTAAGTGTTTCAAATTCAGTAGTGAGCCAAATTTAAAAATAAACCGATACAAATATGATGGAAATGTAGATCAAAATGTGTATTTAAACATTCTGAAAAATAATCTGGAAGAAAGTGCCCACAAATTGGGACTTACTAGGTCATTTATTTTTCAGCAGACAACCTCGAGACCTCGAGAACCAAAAAAATTGTTGGCAAAAGTGGCAGAAAAAGATTCGCTACTTCACGTTGTGACATCAATTCGGAACATCTGTCTTAAAAACAGAAAAAAATGCGTGGCTCAACTGCCTACAATGATAAATTATAAAGGAATTAACGTCTCCAAAAGGATGGTTCAGAGAAGGGTGACTGAAGAGAATTTAATGGTTTGTCGTCCAACCAAAACCCACATTTAACTGAAGTCATGAATAAAACGCGACTGGAATGGGCTAGAAAATACCAGGATATGGTGTTTGGATTAGATTGGAGTAGAGTAAATAACATTTATAAACTGTAAGAAACCAGAAAATTTATAGGTTTATAATTTAAAATATCTTTGTAATGTTTTACAGGTCTGCTTCTCGGACGAATTAACATTTTAAATTTTGATGGGTAAAAGCTCATTTGTTTGACGACGCCCAGGAGAAAAATTTCACCAGGACTGCCTTTTGGAAAAGGTTAAACCTCCTGTGAATGTAACGGTGTGGCCTGTGATCTCAGCCAAAGGCTGCCTCTACATAGTGGAAAAGGATCATGAGACAGGATTAGTACAAACGAGTACTGGAAAACAGACTCCTGCTGTCATTAAAGTCAGAAATGGCAAAAGCTATTAAGCGACTTGTAAACAATTACATCTACCAGTCAAATTTACACACATTAATGATGTTTGTTTTGCTGTGATTTCATATATTAATATTTACAGAAGACTTTATTTAAGATATATAGTTGTTAAAATATTACCAAGGTCATATGTATATATATATATATATATATATATATATATATATATATATATATATATATATATATATATATATATATATATATATATATATATATATATATATATATATATATGTACATTATGTTAGTGTATTTTACAAATAGAGTGCTCAATGTTCTTAAAGAACAGAGCAATAATAAATTAGTAAAAAACACTTATCTAACTTTTATCTTCGACTTGAAGTTTCACCATTGCTGGATCATCAGGAAGAGTTCCTGATGATCTCCTGAGGAACTCTTCCTGATGATCCAGCAATGGTGAAACTTCAAGTCGAAGATAAAAGTTAGATAAGTGTTTTTTACTAATTTATATATATATATATATATATATATATATACACATTTGTTTTATTTTTTTATTTTGTACCAAATAATGTTTATATAACATTTGTAGTTATAAAAATAACCATTTTTTTGTTTAAGATTTTATAATGATTTTTTTAATTTTTATTATTGGTTTGAAAGTTCAGTGGTTCCTTATTGCATTATACCTAATATTATTTAAAAATGGGTTACCCTTTCTCCTTCCTATGGCTCGATAGTAATCATCTAATGAATCTTGTCATAGTTATTGTCACAGTTAGAATGAGATAATGCCTCAGGTCCCTGGTTGTGAAGAGTTTATGTTCATGCATGACTCACCACCGTGCCATCAAGCTAGAAGTGTTACAGCTTTCCTAACTGAAAAAAATATGCGTGTTTTTTCATGGCCGGAGAATTCCCATTATAAACCCATAAAAAATCTACGGGAGTTCACAAAACGGGAAATTGCCAAAAAAATCATCATTATCAAGCAGCAATTGATAGAAACCCTTATAAGAGAGTGGCATAGCAACCCCAGTCTCCAGCACAATGCAAACGTCTTTAACAATAAAAACTATAAAAAAATAACAAGATACGCATTTATTCATTAACGTAGTTTAACGTTTAAAATTACTAAAAATGTAAAGTGTCCCTAATAATTTGGCAACCAATTGATGTATGTGAAAGAATAAAAAAAAAAACTCGCCCATACTTGCCCCTTTTTACTATATTTAACTTTTTTTTTTAATAATTTTCAATACTTATTCTTTATTTACTTTAATATTTTTAGTTAACGGTAGAAAAACAACTCATTAAAAAAAACTGCTTTTATCGGAAAAAAAATTAACATATGCTGCTTTTCGCATGAATTCCTTTTGACACCCACTCACGCATGAGAGATTAATAATTTTTAAAATAGTATTAAATAAAACCTGTTAAAATCTCAGTAATAATGTTAATCATTTCTTGTGGATTATTAGGTTGTGATTGTATCCTTCAGAATAAATTTTTCATCACACCAAAAAACTCCTCGATAGGATTAAGTTGAGGGCTGTAAGGTGGTAAAAAACTGGATAGTAAAATTGCTTTCTCGAAATGGGGATTCTACAGTTGATGAAGGTGGAATCGCGCATTGTCCGTTATTACAGCATCTCTTCGATCACTTAAAGCTGGATAACTTAAATCTTGTTCAATCCACTCGTTCATGCTAGCAGTATTAAAGGCCCCAACATTTATTTTAAAACCAATACATCTCGTGACTGAAATGGCGCATATTAAGCTAACATTCCTTCCTCTCTGTGCGGGGACTGTAATAATATAAATTAAAACTGGTTTCATCAGTATAAATCAGAATAGAATTTTGCAGAAAAGAAACATGATTGCAAAACGTGAACCTTGTTGCTTTTACATGAGCTGAACTTCTCGCAACAACAACTGATTTATGCCTTTTACGGGTATATCCCAATTGTTTTAATTCTCTTTTAGTTGTAGTTGTTGAGCATTTATGTTCTTCGGGCATTAATTCTTCAATGTCGATTGTAGTTAATGCATTATTTGCATTAATTAATAATTCAATTTCTCTCTTTCAATATTATCTCGTGCCACACTGCCACGCTTTTTAGACACTGTATTTTGATCTTGTTCAAGTTTTCGTATCCAGTTTTGAATCGTCCTAATTGAAAGACCTGTTGCATTTGCAATAGATCAACTTGATTCGTTGCTATTCATCATTCTTTTTATTGTAGAAATATTTTCTTCGGTTGCAGTTTTGTTTTTTGTTTGTTCTTCTGTTTCGACATTCAAATGATTGATGATTGTATTGTTTTCGTTTGCCATTATATATTTCGTGATAAAAATGCTTAGGTTTTTTTATTACGAAAAAAATTATGGACGCGACGAAAATGATTATGGACGATACTGTAATAAACGAAAGACTTTATAAACGACAAATAAGTTTTTCTTTCTTTCGTTTCTTTCGTTTTTCTCTGTCTTTAGTTTATTACAATATATGATATCTTTATATATTTTATGTACATAATACCTGCAGAACTTTAAAAGTGTTTTATTTTGTATTTTAAAAAATTTAAAAAGATTTTTAAAAAGAGTGCAAATGGTGGGATTCGAAACACGGTGCTTTACATCAGAAGCGCTGCGACCTATCCACTTTGGCTATATAGGTATATTTAGCCCTTTCGCGAATGAGTTAAAAACAGCAATATGACTACGCGTAAAACAACGATCTAGGATCATGATCAATTAAAAAAGTATAAGACAAAAGCTACTTGTCAGAATTTTACAAATAAGACCTTGTTTTTTTTGTCAAAGAATTGGCTTTCAGAAAATTAAAAAACTTAAAAAATTTTTTTATTATCTTAGTAACGTGATCAAAATACTTAATGTTGAAATTAACTAAAATATATAGAATCTCTATGTAACCTTAAACAAATAAAGAAGAAATACATAAACATTTTTGATATTAAATAATAGAGACATTTATAGTGGTGATCACACAAAAAAATCTTTACCACTATCATTGAAAAAAATATCAAAGATCTCATTTATGACAGTATATTTTTTATCTATTTTTGTCATTTTTTAAAATTGATTTTTGAGCGATCTATAAATGCAATTAACAAACGGTTTGAAGTATTAACTTAAGAAACTATTCACATTTCAAAGATAAGTTGAAAGTTTTCCCCAATTGCTATAGATGATTTGAAATATTCAAAATTGTTTATGAACCGCCATGCGGGTCACTCGTCATTTAGAAACAAATTTTATGAACCGCCATACGGGTCATTCGTTACAAAAGAGTTAGGGATTGCAATCCCGCGGGATCCCGGGCGGGATTAGTAGATTTCTTATCCACATTATAAAAGGCAAATTGACAATTTTATTTTTCATTCAAGTATTTCAGAAAAAATATACTCAACTTATTAAATAAAGCCAAAAAACACAATTCATTTGTAAAGCAATATAATTCTTAACATTTAATGAACAAAAAGATAAGCCAAAACACTAAGAACATCTTTTAGCTTTACGTAGAACGCCTATTAGGTTCATTTTTTTAAATATCAAATATGAGAAAATCATTGTAAGAAATGCGCTCTTAAGAAACAGACCCTACTTAAAGTATCATCACTTAATCTACTCCTCAAAGGACTGCATATATAACCACCAGCTGAAAAGGCTCGCTCGGCCTCTACGCTTGTTGGTGGTATGGTCATCAAACAACTATGCGCTATATCTAGAATATCTTGCCGTTTACTCCGTTACTTTCATAGGCAGACGTTTCCTGCTTCAATAATTTATCAAAGTCTAAAGAATCTAAATTTGGTATCTCCTTTACATTTTCTGTCCAGCTTTTCTTGTCTTTCTGTATTTGATTTTCTAATTCTTTTTTCAGCGATAGAATTGTAGGAGTAAGTATTTGGGAATTAATAACACAATCTACAGCTACTTTTTCTTCGAGTTAATTTTCTTCGTCTTCATTTCTTTCAATTGTATAAACTCTTATCAATATTTTTTTAACTTCTTGACGCATAACGGTTCTTTTTGGCATTGAAAAAGTATTTTTTATTTTTTAATTTCTTGTTAATTTTTTATAGGATTTTGTAAGTAAACTAGTAGTCCATCTAAGTTCTTATTACAACATTGTGTAAACCTCTCACGTTGTGCCGCGGCTAAATCTATGCTCAAAACGGACATTCTTCTTGGGTGAAACGAATATCTGACCCAACATCAATTAAGGCTTTTTCAATACACACTTTTAGTCTATAAAATTTTTCTAACATATTGAACATACTGTTCTACCTAGTTTTACAATCAAGAATCGACTGAAGCTTTTTCCCGTGTTCTTGTAGGATATACTACTGTAAATATGTATCATTTTTGACAGGAGAGTTTTTAAATATTTTCACAACCTTTCTCACTTTTTTCATGAGATTTTTGTAATTGCTAACCAATTTAGCAGATGGTCGGTCCAAAATTATTTATAACTTCATCTTCATTAGTGTTACCATATTTATCTTCTTCTTCACAATTTTCATATGTAGTAAACGATTCTTCGACTTCTCCGTTGTTTTTCTTGTATAAGATATCAATAACTGCAAGTTGTATTTCATGAGCATAACATAGTTGTTGATAGCAAGACACAATTTTACCGACTTTCACCATCACACTTGCTCCATCAGTGGTCATGGCGATAATGTCTTTTTGGGGGTCAATATCGAAGCTATTTAGCCTTCCTGCAACTAAATTGACGCATAATCTGCATTACATAATCCATGGATTCGAATCAATCCAAGATTAAAGTGTTTTGCCTCCATATGTACATTTAAGTTTAAGTATCTCTGACTATTTTGTGATGTCCATTCGTCAAACGTTATTGAAAACTTTTGATTTTGCTTTTTTAGTGATATGAATTATTGCATTATATCGGCTTTTACAGAATCTGAGAATGTAACTACGGTCGATCTTATAGTATTAGGTGAAGTAGGGAGCCGTAAACCACTTTGTAAAAATAAATAACGCAAATCTAAAGATGTGCAAAAACTATTAAATGTACAGCCATTTTTAGCAACCATGCGCGATACCATTTATTCCATAGAAATTTCTTTTACGAACAACGTGTCAATTGTTCTGACCTTTTTCGATTGAATTACTTCTTCGTCTTCGCAGTCAAGGTATATTTTAGGCTCTAGTTTAACTGATTCATGCTGTTTTGTAGTTGAAGCTCCGTCTTGTTGTAAAACGTTTGATTTTAAATCGGTGCCACGTTTAGTTTTTAAATGGATTAATAATCCTTTAGATGATCTTTGACTAATTTTTAAAATAGCCGAACATAACATTTACTCGGAATTTTCTTCTTTAACACTTTTTTTTTAAATAAATCCATATAGTTTTTAATTTGCGACATGCTTAGTTGGTACTTTTGTTGATGTAAATAATTTTTAAAGTCTTTTTAAAAAGTAGTTTTTAAAAGTATATTTTTTTAGTATTATGCACGCACGTTTTCAGTTTCACGTTTTCAACATACTCATTAACAAACTCATTAGCGAAAATTTCAACGTAATCGCTAACCAAACAAAAAAAAAAATTTGAACGAGTTCGACTAATGCTTTGCTAAATAATCGTTTATAATTGAATGATTTTTTTATATTTATAGCTAAGAAAAATGTTTTAATAGCTGAAGATATACAGTATCGGACAAAACGAGGGCAACCAAATAATGCTAATTTAGTTTCTTTATATAAAAGTGCTGCATTTTTTCAATTTAGAGAAATGACTATGTAACTGTTTAGAGACAAAGTTCTTCAAGTTTTATTCATCACAACTAGTTCACTACTTGCACACGAAAATTAATAAATTAATCAAAAGCATTAAAAAAAGTTAGTTTCCTTCTGTACAAAACAAGTGCAACTCGACAAAATGTTGACCAAGCTGTATTTCGCTATCAATATTTCGTGGCGAATCCTTTGTTGTCGATCGCAGCCTTGTATCTTCGAGGCATAGATTCGATTAGGTGATCAATGAAACTTTGTGGAATCGCTGCCAAGGTCTTTTGGATTTGTTCAAACAGTTGATCCTTATTACGAACACCTTCACGATTAATTCTGCGGTTGACGATCTCCCACAGGTTCTCGATAGGGTTGAGATCCGGAGATTGAGGGGGCCATCATCATCGATAGGTGGTTGTCTTGAAACCACTGCTTGACTACTTTTGCAGTGTGTTTCGGATCGTTGTCTTGCTCAAAAATCCATTTTATTGGCATATTCCATTCAGCATGAGGTAACATAACATCTTTCAGGATATTTTTATACATGAAACGGTCCATTATTCTATCGTTTCGATGTATTGGACCTAGACCGTTAGCAGAAAAACACCCCCAGACCATTACATTGCCTCCACCATGCTTCACCGTCTTATGGCAGTAACGTAAATCGAAGCGTTTTCCGGCCGGTCGACGTAAACGACAAATGCCATCGCTGCCAATGATGTTGAACTTCGATTCATAACTGAACAGGACAGTTCGCCATTTCTGCACATTCCAATCAATATGAGATGTAGCAAACAGGAGTCTTTTCTTCTGGTTTTTTAGTGAAATCAACGGTTTCTTTGCAGGACGTCGAGAAAAAAATCCGACTTCAACAGCACGTCGTCTGATTGTTCGGTCCGATACAGGCAGCTCTAATTGCTTTTGTATCTCGACTGATGATATCCAGGGATCCTTCTTGACGGATCTGACGATCATGAAATCCTCTCTAGAAGTGGTGGAACGCGGTATTCCACCTTTGTTATCTGCTGCCAACTTCCCCGTAGAACGATATTTGAAACATAGTCTTGATACGGTCCATTTTTTCACGCATTTATCACAAATACTTTTTTGTGACATTCCACTTACGTAATCGCCAATAATTTTCTTTCTTAGTTTCAATCCAAGACTGTCGGGAGCCACTTTTGCACTTGAAGTCAAAAAAATGAAATCATACCGTGTTACATTTACCTTGTGATGAATCAATAATGCTCTGTGGAACACAACGTCTTGGTTGGATGTGGACTGTATTGATGTAATGAAACACTTGTTGTATTTCACTTCTTGTATTGATGTTCTTTGATAAAACACTTTGATTAAACTCACTTCGATAAACTGTCTTGATAATACTGATGATTGACTTCCATATACTGTCTGAATTACATGTGTAAACCTGTTCTGGAAGATTCTAGATGCTTCTTTTCGATGCTTCTGGAAGCTTCTGGATGCGTCTGGATGCTTCTGAATGTTTCTGGATATTTCTGGATGCTACTGGATGCTTCCAGATGCTTCTTCTGGAAACTTCTGGAAGCTTCTGCATGCTTCTGGAAACTTCTGGAAACTTCTGGATACTTCCTTTAATTATTAAAAAACTTCCGTTAACGGAAGTTTTTTAATAATTAAAGAAACGTTAACACACCCAGACTTAACGGAACGTTAACACACCCAGACTTAAGGAAATTAAACAAACCAAAAAAGTTGCACTTGTTTTGTCCGCTGCAATATGGCATTTGTCAACGAAATTCTGCCTGTGTGCAGTCACCTGTCAGCTGATTGCTCATGTCATGGCATGCTATGACTCCAGACTCGTGAACTGTTTGCTGTGGTAGCATAGTTCGTTTCGTTTTTAAGACATGTAAAATTAGGAACACTTTTTAGCATTGTTCGATGTTGGTTGCAAATGTTTTGTCCAATACTGTATATATAGTAGAAGTAAAAATAAAAATGTTGACAAACTTAGACAGTTTCTGATAAATTGCTATTACTTATTTAATAAATAGCACATTGTTTCTCAGACATTTAATAAAACATTTTAAGTAATCCTGACTCAGTATCGTCGTATCCTCATACAGTATAGAAGTTCCTCAGTGTACACTTCATTGTGCATTGTACGACTAGTAAGTTTTTAAATGGATTTGTTTCGCAAATACATTAAACACTTTTAATTTGATATCTTTTTTGTCTTTTTTGTTTAAAAGAATTGACTTTTTTTGATTAGAAGCAATAATTTGAAAATCCCGCAAATCCCGCGAATCCCGCAGTAGTTTTTGCGGGGTCTCGCATGCGCTAAATTAATGCGGGATCCCGCGGGATTGCAAGATCCCGCTATGTAGGATTGCAATCCCTAGGTATATTGTCCTACAAACGATTCAATAGTACTTAATAAACAAAAGACTTTATAAAACAAAAATTAAATGCTATAGGACTTTTTATGTAACAGTTAAAATATTTGTAAAACTTGATATATTTTGTAATGTATGCAGTTCAAATATGTGCATTACCTAGTAAAGCATAAAAAATTATTGGGTGCTGTGAGTACAATGTCAGTCACTCACGAATGAGGATTGGCATGTTGCTCAATATATCACATGATAAAAAATAATATAATAAACTAAATTAAAAAAAAAATTTAAATTTTTTGATCCCAAAAACGCTGATATTGATGTATCTCATGATTATTATTTCTATTATTATTTCTTTTATTATTGTTATTATTATTGTTATTTCTTTTACGAATAAATACAATAAATAGGTATTTATGAGAGTTTAAAAAAACTCTCAAAAGTTTTACTATTCGAGTTGATTTTGGAAGCAGAAATTGCAGCTTATGCAAATTCCTGATATTTCGCACTATAAGTCTAGCTAAAAACAATGCTCAAAAAATGTGATCATTCAATTTTCCTTATTTGAGGTAATTGCCTTCAAGACGCTTTGAGGATTGGTTTGAACTTGGACACTTGTTACATATGATTTCTGCGCGTCTTTCTATGGTCGAAAGGTTTATGAATTAAGAGCTAGAGATACTGCCAAGCGTAAGCCATATGCGAAAAGACAAAGTCAAGATAAGTTTTTGCATATTAAATCTGATGACATTCATATAATGATCCCAGGCGATATAATATAATATAACATCATATAATGATGCCAGGCAATAAATAGCAGACATTCTAGCGCAACATTTCTGATGGATGTTTTTGAAATAAGTTCTCCACTAAAGGTCATTTTGAAATGTTACACCATGGAGTTTAAGCAAGGGTTTGCTTTCTAACTTACTGTCAGCAAGAAATATTGTCAACCACTTAAAATCTTCAAAGGAGAAAACAATCAATTAAGTTTATATTTGATGGTTATATAATTTTTGCCATCTTTTACGTTTTGACTCACAGTGCAGTGCTTAGTTGTGATTTATTATTTATAATTAATTGTGGTCAAATACTTTTACTTACTACCTTATATCTCTTGAATAAAATGTCATATAGACGACATCAAAAGATAATTATTACAAAAGATATAAGTTTTTGCGTAGCGTAAAACTGCTGAACACGTAGGCAAATTGCCTTTTCGCAGGTAAAATACAAGAATGTGTAATGTTTCTTAACTGATTTCGGCCTGATTTTATTGTTATTGGGATTTATCGACTGCTTTTGTTAGTTTATTTATTTGACACTTTTAATATCATTTTTTTGTTGCTTAAATATATTTAAGAACCATTTTGTAATAATATTACAAAATTACTTATTTTATTAAAATATTGTAATACAAGTGTAATATAAATCAAATACAAACAAATAATATACATATAATTTTTGTAATAGTATATAATAGCAGAGGAAGTTAGGTTATTGAGTTACCTTAAGTTAAGTCATAATTCTTTTCTATTTTTTCAGTTTAAGAAGACCTAATGTTTTTTAATTACTATTTTAGGTTTTTTGTCTCCTGTTAACGGCAGTAAAGGTTGTACTTTATTTAATATTTTAGTAATATTTAATTTGTCTTTATATATAATTTATTTATTTTAATTTAAATGCTTTATTTAAAAAAATTTAGTAGTTAAACGCAATCCATGTGATGGAAAACCAAATGGAAATTATTCACTACACGACGTATTTAAATACGTAGTTTGCAAAGATGGGGCATCAAGTTACGTGAAATGTCAAGATAACTTTGTATTTTCTCCTGATGAAAAATATTGTGTTAATATGTCTACTCAATCTCAAAAAAGTTTCTGTAAGTCTAGATCGAATGGCGATTATAATGATCCTTGGAACTGTCATAAGTTTATTAAATGCTCTCATGGTTTGAGTTATCCGTATGAATGTCAAAACCTGGTTTTTAATCCATATATTGACCAATGTGTTTATGAAGATGATTACCCCTGTCATCAAATATTAGGTATTGTTAACTTCTTTATATATATATATATATATATATATATATATATATATATATATATATATATATATATATATATATATATATATATATATACATATATATATATATATATATATATACATATATATATATATATATATATATATTTATATATATATATATATATACATATATATATATATATATATATATATATATATATATATATATATATATATATATACATATATATATATACATATATATATATATATATATATATATATATATACATATATATATATATATATATATATATATATATATATATATATATATATACATATATATATATATATATATTTATATATATATATATATATACATATATATATATATATACATATATATATATATACATATATATATATATATATATATATATATATATATATATATATATATATATATATATATATATATATATACACATATGCTTATATGCATACATATGTTTATAATATATATGCATACATATGTTTAATATATGTATATACTTTTTAATATAAATCTAATAAAAACCAACAAGGCTACAATCAATATTTATTTGAAAATAATAATAAAAAAAAAATAATAAAAATAAAAACAGAAATAAAGCTGGCTTAACTATTTTTATGAGACAACTTTAATAGTTGATTTTGCAACGGATTTATATGTTCTAAATTTCTGAAGATATCAATAGCAACAATATTTGGGTAACGAGTAAAGAGTATAATTGCACAGCGAAATTCTCAAAAAAGTTAGAGACAAATAAGTGGCTTACAAATAAGTTCTATTTAATAATTATTGTTAATAATAAAACCATGAATGTGAAGTTGGATTCTGGAGTCTAAAAGTACCTGTTTTACTTGGATTTTTTTAGTTTTATATCAGCATTCAAATGTTTCCTGAAGAGCTCTTGTTAACTTTTATAAGTTTAATAATTTAAATTTGTTTAGCCAAAGATACGTAACTTTAAATCAGTAAAAGCATGAACACATTAAGTTACGCTGCGAATGGGAAACCCTGCGGCATATAAATTATTTAAAAATGTGTAGCATGTTTATGGCATACATTGCCTATAGCATACCGTATTTAAAGAATATAAGAGGCGAACCACAGCATATGTGGTGTACAAAACCTTTGGTGTGTACTGATAACTAGATGTTGAACTGTGCTTAGGATAGAACTGTCATTGCCCCGGTTTTTCCGTAGTAAAAACCAGGATAATCGCAATCCTAGCTTAGGCATAAATATTTATACACTCAAATCTGCATCGATGCCAAAGTATAAAATAGTATTTTTCTAACGCGTTTTTCTAATGATATTGTTTAAATTAGGAAATATATTTTTACTTATAAAAAAGTTTGATAAAGTCATATTTTTAAATCATCCATAAACTACGTCACGCTCTTGGGGAGAAGGGGGCTAGTGGTTTTGTATAGAGTCGTACAGGATTTGTTACTAAAGAGTTACAGCATATTTGAAACTTTATATAGTCTACTCTAGCATTTCAGGGACTATTTTAACCCTAAAGACTCTGGTTACTTCTCTCAAAAAAGTTATTTATATAAAAAATAAATTTGAAACCCGGAGTCCCTTTATTTGATCCCGGAGTCGAGAGTTCAAGAGGCCCATAAAATCAACAAGAATTTGCATCCCTGAATACAACACGTATTTAAGCAGTGTTTAATGTGAATATTTGAGGTTTGTAAAAAAATGTAAATTGTTTTTTAATTTGTAAAAAGTTAGTTTGATTACATGATAAAAAAACGGGATTGATTCATTGTTGTGCTTCTTGCGAGTAAAACTACAAGCTAACCAGGTTTAGAAAATCAGGCTAAAAAATGTAGATTGTAAAACGAAGATTGTAAAACAAAAATTGTAGAAAGGATACAAAGATTGTTGAACGAAGACCATTGAACATAGAATGAAGATCAAAGATCGAAAAATAAATAACAAAGATCATAACGTCTAGGCAAAGAATGTTAGAAAGAACAGAATGTTAGAAAGAACATTTATAAATCTGAAATGGTAGGTAAAGCTTAAATAGTTATGACTGATGAGTTTAAATAAATGGTGATGCAGACAAAATGAAAGATGTAGAGAAATGTGGAGAAAACGAAAAAAAGTTAATAAATGGGCAATAATGTTTTGATAAAATTGATAATAAATAAATAATAATAATAATAATAATAATAATAATATATGATATATGATAATAAATGATATAATTGATAAACCTTGATCAATATTTGTGTTATCTTTGAAGATCAAGGAGTGCAATTATATTGCAGGAACCTTAAAAATGCTCATGGATTTGCAAAAGAACTAGAAAGAGATTTTATTATAAAAAATAATAAGAGTAAATCTGTGTCAGACGATAGACAACAAGAAAGAATGGAACAAAAGATGATAATCAAAAGTAAATATACGAGTAGTTAAAATATTTAGTTAAACCTTTCACGACAAAGATATTTAAAAAAACAATTATTTAAGTCCTTTGTGTAATGATCGAGTTGATTAAGCCTTGTATTTTTTTAAAGCTAATTTTCTGATGGAATTGTCATCCATTTTTTCAAGCAATACATAATCCTGCTTTCTAATATGTCATCATTTTACTTATTAATTTTTTTTTTTTTTTTAATTTTTATTTTAGGTGCTCCAAGAAGTCCTAACGGTCTTGTCACAGAGCACCGCGGAAATGCATTTAACCAGGAAGTTCACGCCTCCTTCCTTACCGTGACGCGAAAATTTGTCCAGAGCTCGTTTCGAACCTGGATCTCCTGCTTACAAAGCAAGCGCTCTAACCACTGCGCCACGGCCGCACGATTAATTAAGATTTTTTATTTAGGAATTCCGCAAAATCAATAGGATATACTTTGATACAAGTGATATCTTTTGCGTCTCTAGCTAACTTGTGACAGATATTGCATATTGTGATTTAGCTTAATTAAACCAAAATATATTTTTACATTACTGCCATGTTATTGAATGAATAGGACCAACCACCTAATTAAAGACCTGCTAAGGTACATGTTTTAGTTAATGGTCTATTCATTTAATCTAATATGGATTTTACTTACACCATTAAATGAAATATAAAAAGCCAAACATGTTTTGTAGTTCGCGACAAAATTAGAACCTTTTATATTTCAAGTATAAAATATTTCCCAGTTAATTTTGTGGTTACCGTCAAACCTTTATTAGGACTTTCATTATTGGGACATTATTAAACTCTTTAATTTGTGATTAAACATTTTTGAAAGTTAACCCCTATTCTTTATAGTTTTAATTTTCATAAAAATCTGCACAAAAAGGAAGTAGGTGAAGTTAACTATTTTCTTTTTGTCTCTAAACTGGCTTAAAATATGTATACCGAAAAATTACTTGGAAGATCAATAATACTGAACAAAGAGTATTTATTATATATTTGTGTTTTTTTTTCAGCCTCTCTGAGAATAGTCTTTCCTAGAATGTTTGCCTATAAAGTCTTATACAATACAGTAGCTGGAGGTAGTTTATATTAGATCAAAAATTATTAATTTTTATCAAATTACCTTCTCTACCCTTCCCAAACAACAGTATGGTCTTATATCAAAGTTTACTTTAAAGAAAACTTTGATATAAAACTTTTCTAATGATATTGGGGAGAAGGGGGCTAGTGGTTTTGTATGGGGTTGTACAGGATTTGTTACTAAAGAGTTACAGCATATTTGAAACTTTATATAGTCTACTCTAGCATTTCAGGGACTATTTTAACCCTAAAGACTCTGGCTAGTTCTCTCAAAAAAGTTATTTATATAAAAAATAGATTTGAAGCCCGGAGTCCCTTAGCTTTTGCTTTAAACAAAATCTTATTATACAGCAATAATATTTCTAACCAATCTAATTTTTTAACAATCATCATTTAATACAGAAAATATATTCTAGGCCTAAATCCAATTTGTATTCCTCGCATTGCAGGTTAAAACCATTTTATAAATTATGTCGTATAGTAAACACGCAAGTGCAGTACATAAGCTTCTAGCAAAATTTTTTTCAAAAACTAAGGATGACAAGGTAAAAAAAGTTAATGAAGCTGAGATACCATTTTTTTTTATTGCATTATTACACATTTTTAATCATTTGTAATAATGTAATTTGTAATAATGTGTACCTCTACACAAAAAACCATTTCCAAACAATCTTAACATTCAAAGGTTTAAAAATAATGTCATTGGTACCACTAAGTGATTATTAATGTTCCAGTTCAGTTTCTATTGCTGTTAATGAAATTAACTAGTGTTTTATTTTAGAGTTTGAATAAGTGACACGTGAACAATCATATTTCAAAATAATTTTATTAGTTCTTCAATACTTTTCATTATCGGGAACACTATAAAGGTTATAATGTATTGGTATAACACAGGTGAAGTTATATAAAGGTTTTAATACAATTATATATAAGAGGGTTAAATTACTTAAACTCTGAGTATTAAAAAAAGGTTAAATGTTCACAATTAACGTTTTTTAATACACAGGGTAAATGTTAAATGTTCATAACGCATGTTATGTATATAAAGGTTAAATATCTCAAACTCTGAAATAAAAAAATAAAAAAATGCATGAAAACAAAAGACTGAATCTTGTTCAAGTTTGAAACCATATCCTTTAAGATGTTAATTTGTATTTAAGAAGTTGTATGGCATTTACCAGAAATAAAGCTAATGTCTTTTTCTGTAATCATATGAGACCATATGATTACAGAATAAAACATTAGATGTGCGAGGTTGTTAACCAAGTAGGTTAACAACCTCGCAACCTTACAAAGTTAACAACCTTACGATCTTACAAAGTTAAAATTAAAATGCAATGCATAATATTCCAAAAAAAGTTTTTTTGGAATATCATTCATTGGATTGTATTGTACTATTGTAATGTAATATTAGTTTTTCAGCCCTTGTAACTAGAAAAAATAAGATTTTTTCAACTATTCTTTGTCGACATCAAGTTGACACAAATTTTTAACACAAAGGTTTCACCATAATAACATAGAAGAAGGTTGGCAAAAAATCAGGCTTAAGGCACTTTTAGATCAGCATTGCTAATGCCAACCCTATTTCTGAGGGCTATTGTTTTTAAGTAAAAAAATGTATAGTTAAAAAGTTTAAAACAAATAAATGTGCTTATATTATATGTAGATATTAAATATAATAAACAAAGTTAAATTATGTTAAAAATTACTGTTGAAGTTTAAAATTATGGTTGAACAAAATCATTTAATTTAAACTCGTTTTTTGTTTTATAAACTGTAGCAAAGCAAGATCCTTGTACTGGAAAAAGAGATGGAAATTATCCTATTCAAGATGTTTTTAAATACATATTTTGCAAAGATGGTGTGTCATATAGCCAAACATGCCAAGATAATTTTGTATACTGGCCTGGCGCAAATCAATGTGTCAATATATCAAGTCTATCTAAAAGTAATTTTTGTAAATCTCGAGCAGATGGTGATTATAATAATCCTTGGGATTGTCATAAATTTTTTAAATGTTTTCAAGAATATAGTTATCAGTTTGATTGTCAAAATCTGGTTTTTAATCCATATACTGACCAATGTGTTTATAAAAGTGATTATGTTTGCCGTGAAGTATCAGGTACTTGTTATTTATTCTTTAAATATATTTGTGTTTGAGAAAAACTTATACATCATCTATAAGTCCTAGTAAATAGTTACTCTAAGATTTTTAAAAATCATTTAAGTTTTAAAACAACTTGAAAAATAAATAGTATAAAAACTTTATAGTCAGAGGTCCCAAAAGAGGTATTTGTCCCAAAACCATCAGTCTCAGCAATTACTTAACAATATTCGATGAAAATCAGTATTTACAGTGTTATACTATTTTAAATTTTATTCAAAATTTATTTTTATACCCTGCAATACTATAAAAAATACTATAGTAACTTAATACTAAAGTATAAAGATACCGAAACTCTCTATTTCATTAAAATACTGCTGAACGAATAAGTAATAAGCAAAAAATTTTAAAGTAATTTAAAAAACTTTTTATTGGATATTGAAAATCCGCATGAAAAAAAAAAAAAAGAAAAATTGCTTTTAAACTGTAATTTGCACTGAACAGCAATAATCTTAAAATTGGATTTTTCAAAAGATTTATTCAAAGCAGTCATTTTATTATTGATAATAGTAAAACAATGCTAAGACAAGATAACAAATAATTTCTTAGTATATAACATTGATATACTAAATGTAGACACAATACATTATATAAACCGCTGTAAAAAAATGAATTTTGCTTGATGTCATGACCCAGAAAAATCCTTTAAGGGTGTGATTGCACTATCATTCGTGGTTACTGGGATATAAGTCCTTAAATCTGGTTACACCGTCCGTGAATAAATATCCATTCTCAAATTTGCATAAAACCGCATTTAAAAAACTGCAATAGATTCAACTCTAGAGCAATAAAACTTAATTTTTTATAACTTTTACTTTCATTCACTTTATTTAATTTTGATAGATTGTGTTAACTAAGTTGAAGAAAATTAAAAAAATTGGAGATTTTCTTTAATTTAAAAAAGAATATACGAGTTATTTATACTAAAAAAAGTTATAAAAAAGAAAAATCAAAATTGCTTATTATCAACTATTATAACAAAATTCTCAGAAAAAGCTTGAGCATTAGTTATACAACCCATTTTTTTCGTAGATTTAGTATCTAAATTAACAAAATATATGCCAAATCAAGCAAAAATTCACAAGGAAAACATAAAGACTGTTTGCTTCTTGTGTCATGGCAAGGCTAGTCTCATTTTTACCAGCTTCATGACAGAATAAATGCAACAAATTCTGAAGCAGCCAATTGACTTTAATGATCCGAAAATCCCAACTGACATTTGTGAGTGCTGCAGCTCCAACCTTAGAGTCTTCTGATTGTTTGATTTGCGCAGTTGGCAAAGCAAAGCACAATTCTTCACATCCAATCTTGGCAACCCAAAAACCTAAAGCAAACCAGAACTTAGTTGAAAGAAGATGTTCTCAATGATTTTCAATATTTAGCAAGGGTCTCCCACACAGTTACTCTAAGTCTACCTTGCGAAAGAATTTAGCAGAAGTTGTGTCAAAGGACTCTGTTGCAGCTTAAAGAGTTGCAGCGTCTGTCATTGCCAGCAAGGAAGTTTCACTCCATGGTACAGTTCATTTTAGTAGACCAGAGGGAATAGGAGGCCACTCTATTCCAGTTCAGGTAACATTGTATTAGATATTTAAAATTTTAGCTTCATATTTTAAGTCTATGTAATGCATAATAATGCAAAATTTCTCCAATTTTGATCAATTGAGCAAAAACTTGAAAGTCACTTTACCAAAACTTGGATCAAAGTTGCAACTGACAAGGGCACAAATTAGGTGGAAAAACTTTTCATTAACTGCAAAGAACTGAAAGCTCTTTGTCAGCAAGTTCTTGAAACTAGAAACCTTTCTGATGACTACATTATGAAGCTGGGAGTGGATGGCGGTGGTGGTTTTCTAAAAGTAAGCTTTGGAATCCTGCAAAAAGTTTCAGCTTTATAATCTCCGCCATCAAAACGACTAATCACCAATTATCTCGCCAAAGATTCTTGTGTTAAGCGTCAGTTACTAATTGCCATTTTTTAAGATCTCCAGGAAAACTATAGCAATGTCAAGCAAGTTTTTGATCTGCTGAATATTGAAAAATTTCCATTTATTTTGTCCTGTCATATGAAGCTGGAAATTATCATTTGTGGTCTACAAGCACATTCTAGTGCACACCCACGCTCTTAGTATGAAATTTCATCAAAAAAACTTGCTAAGTATGGATCTCTAAGAACTTTTGGATCAATCAGAAGAGATTATAAGGCATTTAATTTGGAAGGTGCTAACATCAAGAAAGCAAGTTCATTCAGAAACTCTGTTCATGAACCTATCATCAATTCCTCAGATAAATCTTTTGTCCTTGATGTTCTTCCACCCATGGAGCTTCATCTGTTGCTTGGTGTCGTAAATCATCGTCTAAAATCTCTCTCAAAGATTTGGACCCACGCTCCTGGATCGCTGGCATTACTTCATATTCAACAGCAGCCATTTCATGATGGACAAGTGGCTGGAAATGAGTGCAGGAAGCTCTATAAGAATGTGTATGTTTAGGAGAGATTGGCCAAGCAGTACTCCTTCTTTCCAGCTGTTCCCTTTATTGACAAACTAAGAAAATTCAATGGTGTTGTCCATGCTTGTTTTGGCAATGCTCTTGATTACGGCTATGCAGAAAAAAATTGAGCAGAGTCTCCTATTTACAGGACACCACCATCACTCGCTAGTTTCATGCTGTCATTCACTATGTACCACAGTTCATCCAATGGCACAATAGATCTTCGGGAATTTATTCAGAGCAAGCAACTGAAACACTCCATTATCTTTTCAGTAACAATTGGCAAAGGTACAAGAGACCAAGCAACCACCTAGAATATGAAGACAGGTTGCAAAGATGCATTACAGACTTCAACAGCAAAAAATGTGTTCAGGAATATAACAAACCAGTTTAGACGTTTATCTCAAGAAATAAAAATTAGAATTGAAATTTACTTTAAAAGAATTGAAGAAAATTATCCGTGAACTTACTGCATAAATATTTTTGCTATGTTTTTGGGATGAATAAAAATTTTTAAAACTAACTTTGTTAGTTACTTATCAGCTATGTATTTAATGGGATTTTATACAAAATCTGAAAATGGATTTTCTTCCACGGATGGTATAACCAGATTTAGGGACTTCTTACTTAGTATCCACCAATGATACAATCATACCCCTAAGGGTAGGATTTTTCTGGGTCATGACATCAAGCAATATTTCATTTTTTTACAACAGCGATAATTGTATAGAGTTTTAGTACTTGCAGATCTGCAAATACTAGAACTCCATAAAATTTATTGTGTCAAAATTTAATATATCAATGTGAATCTGATATATATTTATATATATATATATATATATATATATATATATATATATATATATATATTTATATATATATATATATATATATATATATATATATATATATATATATATATATATATATATATATATATATGCATATATACAGTGCCGGTTTTAGCACAATTAGCGCCCTGGGCGAGATTTCTACGGCGCCCCTAGCTCAATTTAACCCCATTCAAAAAATAGGCAAAGGGTAAAATAACCAATTAGTTTCGCCCCTTTATATTCGGCGCCCTGGGCCATCGCCCAACCAGGTCCTACCCTAACGCCGCCACTGCATATATATATATATATATGCAGTGGCGGCGTTATACATTATGCATTATACATTTTTCAATTGTACGAGTTTTGCAAAACTAAAGACAAATCAATTACATTTTTATAATTTCTACAAACTTTGTCTCTACATTTGTTACTTATATTAGCTGACAACTTGCATTTGCATCTGATAAAAGATTGTCAGAAGCAACATCTGTATTGGTGTTTATTTTTAATTTTCTTTTTTCAGTCTTTATTGAAAAAGATATTTCATAAGTTATAGGTTGATAGTAAGTTACGCAGTTCTACTAATTTTAGGAGGAAGATTTTCTGGTTTTACATCAATACGTTGTTTGCAAATTTTCAGCTTTTTTCTGTTTTTTTGATAGTTCCTATTAGCTCCCTATTTTCTCTTATTTGAAATTTAAAGAAATTTCTTTTGCAAATAAAATCCTTTTATCTTTAATTAACCTTTAAAATGAATTGTTTTGATTTAAATATTTTTTGATTCGTTATTTAGAAACAAACTATTGATATTGCAAACTCATTTAGTTACTTAATTATTTGCAAGAGATTGCACAATTTTGCTAATTTTTGTTGTTTGTCAAAATAATGTTTAGTTCTTTTATATTAATGTTACAACATTAGTATAAAAGAATGTTAGTTTGGTGTGTTGGTTAGAGTTGATTTTGTTTCTAAACACTCTTAAAATGCCACCAAAAAGTTGACACGTGAATATGCAAAAAAAAAAATCAAGCAAAAAATGCAAAAAAAGATAATACAATAAGAAATAAAATTAGACAAGAAAGATAAACTTTGATTAACAATCTTGAAGGAAGAATTAATGAATTGGAAAATAAATTAGGCTGAGATAAATCAAAAGATCTATATACTTGGAATGAAGTCGTAAAAAGAAAAAAAGTTAGAAGTTAAAAGTTAAAACAAATCAAGGCCAAAATGATATTATAAACACGGTTCTATATGAAGAAAACAAGTGTAACAAAAAAAAAAAAAAATGTTTGACTTAAATGTTTGACTGATAAGCATAAAATAAAAAAAAGTAACTCAAAACAAGAGAACTAAAAATACCTCCAGTTATTATTAGTTTAATGTATCAAGGACTTCAAATTTACCTAGATATAATGTTATTTACAACAACCGATATACAGCTAACTCAATTAAGTACCTTGGTTGGAGCTAACTCAACTAAATGTCATAGTTAGAGCTATCTATGCTAAAAACAAATACATTGCCTATGCTCCGTATGATCTAGCATCTAAAAGAATGACAGTAGAAAAAGTCTGGTATGTCATTAAAACAAAAAATGAGAATATTTTAATTGGTAATGTATATCGTCGACCAGATGCTACAGAAAACAGAACTAACACAAAAAAAAAATCAATAACATAATAATTTAATAAATATAGCTGAGAAAAATGTTAATAGCAACAAATATTGAGGTCTACTCTGACCTGGAGACCTCAGTTACTAAAATACAAAAGGAACTGATGATATTGAAATAGTGTTAAGTATTATACCCAAATAGTGTTGAAGACAGGCAAAAGTATTTTTGGACAATTTAAATGACTACTTTTTGTTATTCTATAGCAGAATTTGATTGGACCTATATCGGCATTTTGAGCGGACCACAGTAGTTTTGCTCATTGGTTACTTAGTGGACCATTAGTGGCAGGAATTATGAATTATAAAACAATTATATAATTGTTGGATAATTTGTGATATTTATTTTTAATATGATATATATACATAAGTGCAAAAACACATAGCTTTGAAACCATGGATTGACATACATAATACACAATACATAAAGAGTGAAATCTGATATAAAAAACTTTAGCAAATTAATATCAAATAACTTTAAGTTACCCAATTTGGGTCAACATTACAAAATGAAAAGTAAATTAGTCAAAAACACGATGAGATTAAAATTGAATACAAAAAAAGAATCAGTAAATCATCAAAATAAAATCGTTGAGTAAACAACTACCAGAACTCTGGAAATTATAATTATTTCTATAATTATAAAAATAATTATAAATTACGAAATTATATCTATCATTATAATTATTTCCAGAGTTCTGATAATTGCACAATGAAAAAATTTTCACAACAGCAGCATTTTCTCAACAACAGCATCAACCTTGAGATAGCAAAGATTGCGTATAATAAAAATACAAAAATAATTCGTTTTGAAATATCAACCGGTAAGTTGTGAACACAATTTGTTTTGAAATATCAACCGGTAAGTTGTGAAAACTTTTTTTGAATCTTTGAAGTTAAAAAACTAGTTTCATTAATAAAGGATCTTTAACATAATTTTCTTGCATTTAGAATCTCTTCAGATTTTTGAGTATCTGCATGCGGTATTCTTTTGATGAATTTCTGCATTAGCCACGATGTCAAAAATCGATAGTCAGATCGAAAATAGATCAATAGTTAAATCGATAATAGATCAATAATATTGAACCAATTCTAAATATAATCGACAACTGTTGAATAAAGCGTAAAAAGTTCTTTTCCTATTTTTTTTTTTTTTTTTTTTTTTTTTTTTTTTTTTTTTTTAGTATTGTATTTGCCGATTGAAAATAATTTACACTCGTAATTTATAAAAACAAATATTTACATGACTGGGGCTTGAAGAAGACAAAATTCATCTTATCATTAAGCCCCCCCCAAAAAAATGCATATTCATCAAATAAAATGTTTTAACAAAATGCAAAAAATAAAATATATAACGTTTAAAATATTTAGTAATTCAAAGAGTATTTATGTTTAAGAACTGATTAGTAAAATAAGATGATATATAAGTATTAATATTACAAAAAGAATTTACAATAACTTTTTTTAATAAAAATTGAAATTATAAAATTTTACAATATTTTTAGTAATTAGTATTTCAAATAATAAAACTTAAAAAAATCGTTTGTAAATTCAAAACTTATAAGATAAGAAATACATTTACAATAGCAGACTATTGTTTAGAATATTAAATATAGTATTAAAGAGTAATTAGTAGGTTAATTTTTGTTTTTGTTTGCTAGTTTAAAAAGCTTTTTAGAAGAACTTTAATTCATTTTCATGTATCATCAGTAATTGCTTAAGTTTTGTTTTAAACTGGTTTAAAGAATAATTAGATTTCAGCTCATTATTTAATATTGTATTTTACAGCTTAGGACCTCGGTTAGCAATTGAGAATTTGGTTGCTGAATAATGTGTTTTGGATTGAATGTAATTGTTTTTTGAAAATCTGGTAGGGTATATGTGGTTTATTTTTTCAAAAAGTGAATTAAATAACATTGGTGATATTTTTTTATCAAGTTTAAACATGAAGATAAGAATATGGTAAAGGTTTAGTTTATATACATTTAGAATATTAAGTTTATTAAATAATGTTTGAGTGTGAGAGAAACGGTCTACGTTTGTAATTATCCTTATAGCCTGTTTTTGTTTACTAAACAGTTTTTTTACTTTTGTTGCGTTTGTGCTGCACCAAGCAACGTTTGCATAATTTAAGTAGCAATGAATTAAAGAAAAATATAAGTTTTTTAAACAAGATAGATTTAAAAACTGCTTGGCTTTATACAAAATACCTATATTTTTTGATATTTTATTTTCAATTAGACCTATGTGGTCCCTCCAGGTTAAATTTTCATCCAGAACCACACCTAAAAATTTTATTGATTGCTCTCTTTTTAATAATGCGTTATCAATAAAAAGATCAGGAAGTTTTAATGGAATATCTTGTTTTTTATGAAGATGATGGAACAAAGTGTATTTGGATTTATTGATGTTCAAAGATAGTTTGTTTGATTTGAACCATTGGGTTAATTTTTCAAGTTCTTTGTTTACTGTTTGAAATAATTTACTGATATCTTTACTAGAATAAAACAAGTTTGTATCATCTGCAAACAAAATTAAGTTTAAAATGTTAGAAAATTTATATAAGTCGTTAATATAAACGAGAAATAAAAGTGGTCCTAAAATTGATCCTTGAGGAACACCACAGGTGATTGACTTATATTCCGTTTTTCCGCTATCATATGAAATAAACTGCTTTCTATTAGACAAGTAACTATCAAACCAGGACAAATTAGTATTTATTATACCATAACTTTTCAGTTTGGATAGAAGGATTTGATGATTGACAGTGTCAAAAGCTTTACTTAAATCGATAAATACACCTAGGGTATACTTGTCTTCATCAAACCCTTTAAATATATCATGAACAAGGTGAGTGATTGCATGATCAGTTGAATGACCAGATTTAAATCCAAACTGTTTATGAAAAAGAATATTATTACCATTTAAAAAGGAATATAGTCTATTATACATAACCCGCTCTAATATTTTAGAAAAACAAGAAAGAATTGAGATTGGTCTATAATTCGTAACATCGGAAGGATCACCTGATTTTAACACTGGAATGACTTTTGCAATTTTTAGGTTATCTGGAAAAACGCCTTGTTTTAGAGATAAATTAAAAATATGTAGTAATGGAATTGTAATTTGTTTTATTGATTTGATAATGACATTACTACTTATATCATCAAATCCTAAACTTTTATTGGGTTTTAATAAAGAGACTGCGTCTAGTAATTCTTTTTCTAGAAGTTTATAATTAGACATAACATTAAGGTTGGTTGAGGTTAAGTACGAACTAAAGTGTGATTGAGTAGTTGCTATATTAGATGATAAAGTAGGACCTATATTTACAAAAAACTGGTTAAGTGTTTCAGCGACTAAGGATTTATTTACAATTTGTTTGTTATTAAATTTAAGATTTAGAGGAAGTAAGTTTCTGTATAAGCTTTTTTTTCCAATTACCTCCTTAATAATATGCCAAGTTTTTTTAGAATCATTTTTGTGCTTTATTAATTGTTCAGAATAGTAACGTTTCTTTGAGCGTTTTAAAATTGACTCAAATAGCCGTTTATAGTTTTTATAGGTAGTTTCATTTTTAAGAGTTCTTTTTTTAAGAAACTTGTTATATAAGCGTTGTTTTTTTTTTGAAGATTTAAGAATGCCCTTCGTGATCCAAGGGTTTAAAAGTGTTTTTGTTTTGATTACTTTAGTAACTTCTGGGAATGCCTTGTTATAAAGATTAAGAAACTCTGTTAGAAAAATATCATACGCTTTATTGGCGTTTAGATTTAGTTTTAGGGTGTCCCAGTTAACACAGGATAGAAGCTTATAAAAATGACTAATAGAAGTTAATGAGCTGAATCAGAACCTTCAATTTATTGCAGCTTAGATAGAGTTATGGCTCATAAAAATTTCTTTTGAACCCATTCAGTGAACATTTGTGATAGATTTTTGACAGATTCTATCAATTCAGAAAGCACAAGATCTTTCTTTTAAAGTATCAGCAACGTTTTCTCAAACACCCGCAATGAATTATGTAGTAACCAAAAGTAGATTTTATTTGAAACATAAAAGAAAAAATTCTCCGGAACTTTTTGAATGTTCGTCAATAAAGCTAATGATTTTAAGCCATTCTTTAACTTCTAAATTTGTTCGACAAATAGAAGAATGCTTAACCGCCCCGTGCGCGAATACGTTGGAAATTTAGAACAAATAAATTTCAGAAGTTCACAAAACCTTTTTGTCGTAGCGTAGATTCATTGAAATAGCAAAAGATTTTTTACAACAACAATTTAATCAGGCCGGTTAAGTCTCCCCCATTTAGCGGGAGTATCCCGAATTTTAAAAAGACAATTTATCTCCTTCCCGCATTTGCAAAAAATTAGAAAAGCTCCCTTTTTTCTTGTTAGCGAGTTTTGACTAGATTTCTCTTTTTTTTCCATTTTAAATGCTTTATCAGTCTGATTTGTGTTTTTAAAGCGTGTCTAATTTGTGTTCTAGTAGTATTTTTATCTGCCGTGGAGAATGTTTCAATTGAAACAAAAATAGGATTAGTTTATATATCGGACGCCCTTGGTGTACTTCTTACTCCATAAACGATGACGGAAACATATTATAAAACTTTATCAATTTTTTTTTTTTGCTTGTTTACATTTGTCGTACTTTACAAACAAACAAACAAGGCATCTGAAAGAAGATCATAATGATCTTATCATCAGAAACCTTTACAGCTTTAGAAATTTTACAGCAAAACAAAAATGAATAAAAAAATTTCAATAAACAGTGTAAATAAATCTGACGATGCTATATAAATAAAATAAAATTTCGTGTAAATAAATCTGACGTTACTATATATAAAATCTATATCATTTATATATAAGATAAAAACAAAAATTAAAATATCATATCAAAGTTATCATACATCATGGTGGGTCAATATCATAAAATTTCCCATTTTTCATACCCATTTTGAAAACTTGACAACCTTGTTTCAATATCAATTGAAAAACTTTCATAACAATTTTTGACTGCTTTATGGAGAATGTAAGCTGGGTAGACTTCAATATAGCCAAACAGGGTGGTCAACACCCTGTTTGGCTCCACCAAAGTTCTCCAGGCAAGTTTGACAATTCCAACATTTAAATTTTGATCCTTCACGCAAAAAATACTGAATAATGATAGAAAATTTTTTTTTTTAATTTGATGAATCTGTTCCAATAAAGATTGGCTCGCTGCCTGATTCAGACAAAAGATTCTAAATTGCTTTTGATGCCAATATGATTGTAATGATTGCATGCGTTATTGTTTGAGCAGTCAAAAATTTCTGAGTTTTCAAATCAGTAAAAACAGTTAAAACCGAATGATTTGTACAATCTTCAGTTTTAAATAATTATCAGCAAACAGCGACATGATATACAAATGCTCCTGCTGATGCAGCCATTTTTCTTTTTACTAGTGAATCATATCTGTGAAAGAAAATTCATATCCCGGAAGTAGATATTTTGCTTTTCACATTTGGTTTTCGATCCGATTAAGTTCTATTGATTTATTCTTATTTTTTTTTTTTTTTACTTTTATCTATGTTTTTTTCTTTCCTTAAAATTTATTTACTAATTTTTCTTTTTTTTTTCTTTCAAAAAATTTTGTTAAGTTAATTTAACTTCTTTAGGTTATTTCGTTTTTTGATTTATTGGTTTTCAATTATCAGGTTTTTTTTAATTTGTTCTTATTTCTTTTTTTACTTCTATATTCTTTTCTTTAAATCTATCTACTATTTCTTTCTTTTTTTCTTACAAAACTTTTATTAAGTTGGTTTTTTTTTCTTTTTCTTAAAAATTACTTCTTAAAAAAATAGCTACCACCATACTGGAAGCTTCTTCAAAAGTCATATATCAGTGATATTATACATTCGGAATAAAGAATAAACATAAAATAATAAAAGCAATCACTAGGTTCATTTGTGTAAAGATTTTGAAACAATATTTTTCAATGTAAGAGAAACAATAAAAAAAAGAACAGGTTTCAAAAAAAAAATAATGATGCGAAAAATAGAACTGCTCTCTTTAAAAAAGGCATATGGAGACTCTAATGTCTGCTTTGTCCTAAAAGCTACATTGGTAAGAAAGAAAAAATTTAACTTTATATTTTTTATTTTCAACATCTTCACTTCCAAATAGGCTTCAAGCAACCACTATTAGAGTTAGAAGTTACTGCAGGAGAATATATGAAGTGTATCGAACAAGATAACGATTAACAGACGACAAAAAAGATTAAAAGCTATATATCAAGAAAAAAAAGAGAAAGGAGCTAATTCAAAAGAACTGATGTTCAAGGAAAAAAACTGAGCAAATAAGAATTTTTGGAGCACTTAGAAACAGTCACAGTAAAAGGATGAGACTTCATTGAATGACGAGTAACGCGAGAATCTGTTTTAGTAAATAGCACAAGAGACTCTTTGGAGCAGTGCCTGTATAGTATTTATAGGAAAGAGAAAGAGAAGCAACATTAAGACTATGTGATAATGGTTGGAGGTTGGCTGCAAGAGCAAGACCAACTATGTTTACAATGCGTTTTTGCACCTTGTCCAAAAGAGGTAGCACATCATTGGAAGATCTGCCCCAGATATGGTTTAAATGTTAAATCAGTTTTCTAAACAGTTAGATGCTTTTCTGTGTTGCTATGCAATAAAACTGTTTTCTTGAAACTCAAGAAAAAAGAAATCAACCAAAAACACAGATATTTAAATGCTTCATGAATGATAATCACATAATTAAGCTTAAAAACTAAAATCATTATTATTGCTTTTTATTTAAAAAATTTTTTTGAGTTGCAAATTTTAAGACTCTTAACTTAAGGTTTATAAAACTTTATTTATCCTTAAAATGTTTCTATTTTGTAAATTGAGAAATTAACATATTATTTAAAAAAATTGTATTATTGTTGGTGCATCATAATTGGTGAGTAAAAAGATTAATGTTGACATATTTTTTATGTAGGTTTACAGGATAAAAAAGAAATCGTCGAAGAGCAAGATGACAATGATGATGATAACAACGAGCAAGGTTATAAATTTAAACTTTTGTTTAACTTTTATTCCATTTTATTCCTATTTTTATTATTATTCTAGTCTAACTTCTATTCTATTTATATTATTTTCCTACTATCAATTAGAGAATCTTCCGCATTCAAACTAATCTTTATTAAGAGCTCTATATCTTTTGTATACCACTACATCGAATATAAAATGTCTTTTATACCTCGAAATTTGTTTTGTAAAGAAAATAAGTTTGCTCTTTCTTTTTTTTTACACATTCTACATTTTCTTTTCAATGTTTTCTGCTTTCTCATTAGACATATTTTACAATAAATAAACTTTGAATTATTTTTGTTTGTTTTGAGATCTTTTACTTTCATTACATCTTTTCAGCATTAAACTATTAGTACTTTATTTGTCTTTGTTACTTCATATGTCTCTGCAATCAAGCATCTTTTGTTACTCTGTTGAAATTTTTTAAAGACCAACATATTCCATCACTGATCTTTTTCCTTTTCTAAAACTTTTTCTAAAACTTGCAGCACATTAAATAATGTTGTCATAAAATATAAAACTATTTTATTTTGGTAGCAGTAGTTTTTGCTAAAATATTCATTACATAAACGTGCTGTTTTATTACTTGAAATAAACTACATTTTATTTTAACTCAATAGCAATGATAACCAAATGTAACATCATGCACTGATAACCAAATGTAACATCATGCACTGATAACCAAATGTAACATCATGCACTGATAACCAAATGTAACATCATGCACTGATAACCAAATGTAACATCATGCACTGATAACCAAATGTAACATCATGCACTGATAACCAAATGTAACATCATGCACTGATAACCAAATGTAACATCATGCACTGATAACCAAATGTAACATCATGCACTGATAACCAAATGTAACATCACGCACTGATAACCAAATGTAACATCATGCACTGATAACCAAATGTAACATCATGCACTGATAACCAAATGTAACATCATGCACTGATAACCAAATGTAACATCATGCACTGATAACCAAATGTAACATCATGCACTGATAACCAAATGTAACATCATGCACTGATAACCAAATGTAACATCATGCACTGATAACCAAATGTAACATCATGCACTGATAACCAAATGTAACATCACGCACTGATAACCAAATGTAACATCATGCACTGATAACCAAATGTAACATCAAGCACTGATAACCAAATGTAACATCATGCACTGATAACCAAATGTAACATCATGCACTGATAACCAAATGTAACATCATGCACTGATAACCAAATGTAACATCATGCACTGATAACCAAATGTAACATCATGCACTGATAACCAAATGTAACATCATGCACTGATAACCAAATGTAACATCATGCACTGATAACCAAATGTAACATCACGCACTGATAACCAAATGTAACATCATGCACTGATAACCAAATGTAACATCAAGCACTGATAACCAAATGTAACATCATGCACTGATAACCAAATGTAACATCATGCACTGATAACCAAATGTAACATCATGCACTGATAACCAAATGTAACATCATGCACTGATAACCAAATGTAACATCATGCACTGATAACCAAATGTAACATCACGCACTGATAACCAAATGTAACATCATGCACTGATAACCAAATGTAACATCATGCACTGATAACCAAATGTAACATCACGCACTGATAACCAAATGTAACATCATGCACTGATAACCAAATGTAACATCACGCACTGATAACCAAATGTAACATCATGCACTGATAACCAAATGTAACATCAAGCACTGATAACCAAATGTAACATCATGCACTGATAACCAAATGTAACATCATGCACTGATAACCAAATGTAACATCATGCACTGATAACCAAATGTAACATCATGCACTGATAACCAAATGTAACATCATGCACTGATAACCAAATGTAACATCACGCACTGATAACCAAATGTAACATCATGAGAAAACAACAACACAATAGCTTCTTTGTCAAAACCAATTAGAAAAACTGTTAAATAGTTTTAGCCCCCCATTGATCAATAATTAAATTAACTATTGATCAAAGATTACTAAAATTCACTGTGCTGAACATATCTGATAGAGTGCTAAATTTCATTGAAAGGGTGCATATATATATTTATATATATATATATGTATATATATATATATATATATATATATATAATATATATATATATATATATATATATATATATACATATATATATACAGTATTGGACAAAACATTTGCAACCAACATCGAACTATGCTAACAAATGTTCCTAATTTTACATGTCTTTAAAACGAAACGAACTATGCTACCACAGCAAACAGTTCACGAGTCTGGAGTCATAGCATGCCATGACATGAGCAATCAGCTGACAGGTGACTGCACACAGGCAGAATTTCGTTGACAAGTGCCATATTGCAGCGGACAAAACAAGTGCAACTTTTTTGGTTTGTTTAGTTTTCTTAAGTCTGGTCTGTGTTAACGTCACGGAAGCTTTTTAATAATTAAAGGAAGTATCCAGAAGTTTCCAGAAGTTTCCAGAAGCATGCAGAAGCTTCCAGAAGAAGCATCTGGAAGCATCCAGTAGCATCCAGAATTATCCAGAAACATTCAGAAGCATTCAGACGCATCCAGAAGCTTCCAGAAGCATCGAAAAGAAGCATCTAGAATCTTCCGGAACAGGTTCGCACAGGTTCATTTTACTATATAAGAGACATGTAAATCGACATGTAATTCAGTCAGCATATGGAAGTCAATCAGTCAGTACTGTCAAGACAGTTTGTCGGAGTGAGTTTTATCAAAGCGTTTTATCGAAGAACATCAATACAAGAAGTGAAATACAACAAGTGTTTCATTACATCAATACAGTCCACATCCAATTTGCCGTTTACGTTGACTGGCCGGAAAACGCCTCGATTTACGTTACTGCCATAAGACGGTGAAGCATGGTGGAGGCGATGTAATGGTCTGGGGGTGTTTTTCTGCTAACGGTCTAGGTCCAATACATCGAAAGGATGGAATAATGGACCGTTTCATGTATAAAAATATCCTGAAAGATGTTATTTTACCTCATGCTGAATGGAATATGCTAATAAAATGGGTTTTTCAGCAAGACAACGATCCGAAACACACTGCAAAAGTAGTCAAGCAGTGGTTTCAGGAAAACCACCTATCGGTGATGGAATGGCCCCCTCAATCTCCGGATCTCAACCCTATCGAGAACCTGTGGGAGATCGTCAACCGCAGAATCAATCGTGAAGGTGTTCGTAATAAGGATCAACTGTTTGAACAAATCCAAAAGACCTTGGCAGCGATTCCACAAAGTTTCATTGATCACCTGATCGATTCTATGCTTCGAAGATGCAAGGCTGTGATCGACAACAAAGGATTCGCCACGAAATATTGATAGCGAAATACAGCTTGGTCAACATTTTGTCGAGTTGCACTGTTTTGTCCAGAAGGAAATTAACTTTTTTTAATGCTTTTGATTAATTTATTAATTTTCGTGTACAAGTAGTGAACTAGTTGTGATGAATAAAACTTGAAGAACTTTGTCTCTAAACAGTTACATAGTCATTTCTCTAAATTGAAAAAATGCAGCACTTTTATATAAAGAAACTAAATTAGCATTACTTGGTTGCACTCGTTTTGTCCGATACTGTATTTATATATATATATATATATATATATATATATATATATATATATATATATTTATATATATATATATATATATATATATATATATATGTATATATATATATATATTTATATATATATATACATATGTATATACATATATATATACATATAAATATACATATATATATATATATTTATATATATATATATATATATAATGCATATGTACATATATTTATTTATATATATATATATATATATATATACATATAAATATATATATATATACATGTAAATATATATATATATATTTATATTTATATTTATATTTATATATGTATGTATAAATTCTTAATCAATCTCAAAAAGGTTGTAAGCTACCACTATATAGTTGGAAATCACTAGAAAACAACAAATACCGTTAAAGACCAAGGAGAAGAGCAAAAGACATGAAAAGTTGTAGGTTGTATAAGTTAGAAAAACATGAAGAAGAGAAAGAAAGTTGAAGTGCGAGGAAAAAAAATTTAAGAATAGATGCAGTAAAAAAATGAGACTTTACTGAATAATAAGTCAAGCGAGAATGAGTTTTGGTTGATGCTCCCTTGCGCAGTGACAATGTCAGTATTTGTAGAATAGAAAAAAAAATGCAGCTTTACGAAAATGGGAGAGAAACTCAAGCTTCGCAGGTAAAGCAGGTCTAATTATGTTCACAATGTGTTTTTGGATCTTTTCTAAAAGAGGAAGAGCATCATTAGAAGATTCAGCCCAAAAATGACAATAGAACTTTGTAAAGGGACAAACAAGAGATTTGTAGAGGTAAAAATCTACAAATCTCTTGTTTTCAAGATTTGTAGATTTTTACCTTTACAAATGTAGAGAATCTACATTTGTAGAGTTGGAATCAAGGGTAAGAGAAAGTGAGAACAAAAAAGAGAGCAACCTTAGCAGATGCCAACTTTGCCATCGGTTATATATATAGTTTTCATGAGAGATTAGTAAGTGAAAGTTCAAGAAAACGAAAATAATACTCAGTGAGAACCCTCTCACTGAGTATTATTAATTACCATTTATTAATTTAGGAATGCTGACAGTATTACAATATTTATTTGCAGTAAATAACTGTTTTATAGCAAATGTAGTTTTGTTGAAGTTAAAACTCACAAGCCACTGTAAGCCCCAAGATCAAATTCAAGATCGGCTGCCTGTTCTACAGGTCAAAAAGTGAAGAGTTTTTGTCAAGACTGGAATATAAAGTGAGTCATCAGTAAATAGAGCCACTTTGGATGTAAGGTTGTTATGAAGATCATTAATTTAGATAGACACAAAACAGTAACAAGGATAAAACCTTAAAATAACAAAAAAATTATTGGAAATAAAGAATAATAAAAATAAATAAAAATAAAAATGGAAGAAATAAATAAAAACTAATAATAAATTTATGATAGTAAATGTAATAATGAAATGTTAATAACAAAATGAAAATTTAATTAAATTAAAAGATGTCAAATAAAAAAAATAAAAAATTATAATAGTAATGGGTATTTAAAATGTAATAAATTGTAAATAACATTTTATATTTGTAATATTTTTTTTACACGCACTATTATACACTATTCTTCACCCAACACATCTTTTGATGGTTTGTTTCTTCCAAAAGATTAACAACTTCAGTCAAAAATGATTACTTTTAAATTACAGAATATGCTTTAATAATTGATATTGATGGATCTAAAGATATGAGTAACATTTTAACAAGATTTTCGTTGCTTTATTTTTTTTCATTTTTTTCTCTGCAAAAGCTCACAATTTTGCTGTCTTAACTTCAAGCTTGTTTTGTATTGTCAAGTTATACGACGGATGTTGTAAGGACTCATTAAAGTGTATGCAGATGTTTGATGAAAATAAGCTAAGATTTTAACTTTATAGTATATAAGACCTCGTTTATAGTTCTTCAATACCATTGAAATAAGAGAATAAGGTTATACATTATAACTTACTATATTACTATGTAATATAAAAGTACGTTTTTAACAATATAGTTTTAATTGAAGAAAGAGTATTGCACAGGTTTCTGTCTACCATAGTTTTTTCCAGACCATGTTGAGCTGTAAATATTTTTTAAAATATATATTTGCACCTCATGTAAATAAGCTTTCTCCATTAGATTATATTACGATTGTCATTTGCAATTAGAAGGGAACTAAAGATCTCATAATTATATAAAAACCATCTGAATCTTACCCTTTAAATTATTGCTTAAATATATTTTGGCTTTCACTTCCATCACCACTCTTCTTAAAATATAATTTCTAAATGTAATTTACCTTTGTACAATTACACAAGTCTGTGCAATTGAAAAATTATTTTCAATAATTTCTAAATGTTCACCATTGTAAGTATGCATTGTAAGTAAATGTAATTCACCATTGTAAGTAGGGGAGAACCGGGGCTAGTTGGTAGCAGGGGTAAGTTGATAAACTGCGTTTATTTTCAAAGCCTTTCATCAGCTTGTGATAAAAATTATACAGAACCTTCCTAATTGACTATTACATCATTACCCATAGAATTGTTAGGATTTGCGCATGCGCATGAGAGATATTAAGATTTATATTTTTTTTTGGACAAAAATGTAACATTTGGAACATCGCTTCCTTTTTACTTTACAAAGAAAATAATTAGTCGCATGATAAACAAGTTGTTGTAAAAGTTTCAGCCACAATTGGTTTTCTATTTCCAGTCAGACTTTCAAAGTTGCCGTTTTTAAGGGTCTATATACTGTTTATTGAAAAAAACTCAAAGCATTTACAATGGAATAAAAATATATTTAATTAAAATTATTTTCTTTTTTTTTAATTTTTAAAAATATTATACAAATTTATTCTTACAAAAAGATAAAAAAAAATTTTTAATAGGTTTTTTTTTTCACAGATAAAAAGTGGGCTACTGTTTTGGCTGTTATACGTACTAATATTTGATACCAGCTAAAAGTAATATTAATATTTTGGCTTAAAATTGTTGCCAAAATTAATAGTATAAAAATATTGTAGTAATTTTCTCTTAATAGTACATTAATATTCATTTTTAAAGTTTTTTTTTTTTGAGAGCCCAGGAAGGCTCCAAGAATTTCTTTTGTAAATGAATGCAATTTTTGTAAGTTACCCAAATTTATACTTATTGAGACTAGACTTTATTATTCTCAAAAAAATGTGCTGTTAAGGCTACAGAGCTCATTGAGTGAAAACCGTGTCAACTAGCGCCGGTCTTCCCTATGCATTTTAAGTAAATTTAATTCAGCATTGTAAGTATGCATTGCAAATAATTAACAAGATCAAAGTCTGTGTCGTAACCAAGAAGACATTTTTTGCAAAATTTCTCATAGAAATCAAGTTTAAATAAGTTTATAATTTTTATACAATATATGAAATGAAAAATGATATGATATAATTTAATATATGATAATTATCTGCAATGAGGAAAAACTACATTTCTCATGAAGTCTGTCAGCAGACTTTAATAGATGCCTGTTGAACTCTTCAAATTGATTCTTGAATCCATTGACGCTTCTTGTAATGATTGTTACGCCGACAATTCCTGGACAATAGTTTCTAACAATCGTTCGGAATAATGAATAGCGGATGCGGAATAAGTAATTTCTTTTGAAGAATTACTTCAGATAGTTGCTAAAGTATTCCCAAAGAGGCTAATTCCGCACGAGGAACTCTCATTTAAAAGCCGTAGCGCTAAACTCAATAGAGGTAGAAATAACAACATAAGAAGACTACGTACAATTGTTACAACTAATTATTGCATTAATAATTAGTTGTAACAATTCAATATATAGATATAGAAAAAAATGTCAAACAAATATTAAAGCAATTCTCTTTCCTGTAAATAAGAATAGGAAACATTACATGGTACCAGAAGTGGACTGAAGAATTTTACAAAAATATTTTGGAAAGTGTTTTCCTATAAAAAGAAAAATGAAAATACTGAATACTGATTTAAATAATCTGACTCAAACATATGAATTTGAAAGTATTCAAAATGGTCTCATAATATCTCACATATTGGTCTCATACCAAATAACTGACGCAATCAAATCAGACAAAATCCAAAATAATCTACTTCGTAAAGGAGCGGATTTCACATTAACAAAAGTAATTAGCATATCCAGAGCTGAAGAAGTTGTAAATATAGAAATGAAATCAATAACACACGAAAAAGATATTGATTTAGTAAAGAAACTCATAAAGCCGAAAAAAGCAAATGCGAAAATCAGACAAATACCAAAATGGAGAAATTTCGCAAATAACGAAAATGTATCTAAGCAAAACAGACTGGGTTGAATCAAATAAACAAAACTGGAAACAAATAAATAATGGTTCAAATACAAAACAACAACAAAGGCAGTGCAAGAAATGCAGTAGAATACATGAACCAAAACTCTGTCCGGCATTTGGTCAAAAATACCACAAAAGTAACAAAAAAATGATTGCTGTTTCTCAAAAACATACATAAAAATTACGCTGTTGAATACTATGCTGGACCTATATCATCTGGTAAAATGAATTTTAAAAAAGAAGCTTTAATAATTTTCAAAATTATTAATAAATTTAGTCTGAACCGACAATGGCACACAATTCACATCTTCAGAATTCCGAAAAGTTAGTAAAGAATGGGAGTTTAAACATATAACAAATAGCCCACAGTACCAACAATCAAACGGAATGGCTAAGAGACATGTACAAATAGCAAAAAACTTGCTGATCAAAGCAAAAAGATCAAATCAAGATCTGTACATAGCTCTAATAGAAGTAGAAAATACTCCTGTTGACGGTTTTGCATCACCTGCTCAACTCATCAGTGAAAGAAGATTGATAGCAACAATTCCAACGTCTCCGTCACAACTTTAAGTAAATCCAGTTGACGTAAATAAATTTAAAAACAATCGTGAAAAAGTTCAAAATATACAGGAGAACTATTACGACAAAATTGCTGAAACATCGGAAAACATAGGCGAGCGAGAAAGTGTTCATATCCATAATGGAAATAAATGGCAACCAGGAAAATTTGTTGAGAGCAAACGACTACAAAGTTTTAATGTAAAAACCTTAAATGGAAATGTTATTAGAAGAATCAGAAGACATCTACTAAAAACAAAGGAAGAAGTAAATTAGGATGTTAATTTATCAGATGGTGACAGCGATACTAATGAATTAAAAGACGTGTTCATGGGTAAAAGAAAACTGTCAAAAAACACAAAAAGTTATCGAAATACAAATCAAGCTGAATCAAAAAACCACAACATTGCTATCACACGATCAGGATTAGGAAGAATTTCACAAGATCAGGAAGAATTTTGAGGAAACCTAAATATCATATTGATTACGACATGCATTTGTAAAAGAAGAAAGGTGTAATGATTGTACCGCAAACAACTCATCCGGTACAATAATTTCTAACAATCGTTCAAATTAACGAATAGCGATTACGGAATAAGTAATTGTTTTTAGAGAATTGCACGCAAAATGGTTGCTAAAGTATTCCCTAAGAGACTAATTCCTCACGAAGAATTAGACTACACACAGTTGATATAGTAATTAGTTGTAACAATTTAATATATAAATATTGAAACAAATATAAAACAAATACTAAGTCAATTCTCTTTTCTTATAATAAATAAGAGGACAAAACATTACACTTCTTGAATTAATGACTTGCTTAGGTAACTTATTTCATTAGATTAAAATCCTGTTTGTAAAAAAATTAAATCTCATTCGGTTTCTTGTGAACAGTCTTAACAGTCTTAATTTAGAGCCTCTAACATTACTTGCTGGTTCTTGTGCTGATAAGGATGTAGGTAGAGCGTTTATATGAAGCTTATTAACTTCATTAAACCTCATGACTGCTTTAAAATTTTGTATCAAATCCCAACTTTCTCTTCTTTGTTCTAGAGTTTGTAGATTGAGGTAAGCTATATAGGCTTTGTAATATAAGCTTCTTGCTGCTAGCACAAGATTAGTTGCTCTTTTCTGGACGCCTTTATGAATTTTTTTTAAAAAAGATTTTAAACAAATGCGCAGTATTTCAAATGAAACAAATCCGAGTAAAGGTTGTAAACAATCTAATAAAAATAGACCCTGTCCAAGATTTGAATGATTGTTAAGACTACATATGCTTTATTAATTACATGTATGGTGTGGTAATTCTATTTTAAATTATTGTTAAAAGTTACAACAAAATATCTCTCTCTTTTTTTTGTTTTTTTTTAATATTAAAATAAACTAAAAAACTCCCCCCCCCCCCCAAAAAAAAAAAAAAAAAAAAATCATCTTTGTATGCAAATTTTAAACTACATTTGTGGCACGTTCGACCAAATGCCGGATTGTTTTTGGTTCATGTATATGAACCATTATTATTCATTTATTTCCAGTTTTTTTTATACGATTCAATTCAGTCTGTCTTGCTTTTTGAACTTTTTATTCACTTTTGTTAAAGTTAAATCTGCTTCTTTTCGAAGTTGATTATTTTGGATTTTGTCTGATTTGATTCAGTTAATTAATTGGTTTAATATAAAATAATTTTGAATACTTTCAAATTCACATGTTTGAGCCAGATTATTTAAATTAGTAACAAAAAATCAAATGGTTCATTGACATCTTGTTTTCGTAAGAAAAACTTTCTTCTTTCCAGAGAAGATTATATATTAGAGCAATTATATATTAGTAGAAAATCACTTTACAAAATTTTTTTCCATTTAACACTGTGTTTCATCAACAAAGATTCATCAGAAATGCATTTCTGATGAATCTTTGTTAAATGGAAAAAATTTTTGTTAAGTGATTTTCTACTAATATATATATATATATCATTATTATTATTGTTATTACCATTATTATTATTATTATTATTATTACGATTGTTACGCAAACAATTCCTTCTGAACAATAATTTCTAACAATCGTTCGGAATAACGATTAGCGATTGCAGAGTAAGTCATTATATAATATATATGTATAATACAATAATATATATGTATGTATTCCATTTTTATATTGCACATTAAAATATTTTTCGTATTTTTACAAATAATAATAATATGTGCATATATATAAATTCACATAAAATTATTCATAAGTGTTTTCTTTGCATAGGCTTTGATGAAGACGAAGTTATTAGAAGTGATATTGAAAAAGAAATTTTGGATGATCTTGAGGATATTGATGTTGAATTAGATGATAATTTTCAAGGTGATTTATTCTTTTTTAAATTTTTCTTATAATTGAAACGCTCTCTAGCAAATGGACATTTTTTAGCTCTTATGAAAAGACGCTATTTTAAATAATATTTGAAAGAACTATTTAAAATGAAAAAACATACAAGACAAACTAACTAAATAAAACAAAATAAATACACACAATATAAAATAAAACTGATAAATATATCTACTCTAAAATTTCTAGAATAGGTCAAGTTCAGGCAACTTCATTAAAGATTTTCAAGAAGATTATAAAGTAAGCTTTATTTGCTGCTATGTTGCACTGTTGAGGGTGTTTAAGATTCTCATAAAATAGAGTTAAAGATCTTTTTTTGGAATTAGTAATTTATGAAACCACTCTGTTAACTGTGACACTCTTTTTGATTTTGTCATTAAAGTAGTCATATTTTATTGGTGCAGAATTAACATGCATGACTGCACTGTTTTTTTACATATAAATCTTTTATCAAGATTTACATTCATTTGATATTATTGCCCAAGTTGATAGTTTTCATCAAACAAGTTACATGAGCTTTGTTTTCATCTGTGTAAATATTGAAAATAGCTGATTTGGTATGAGTTAATAGGTCGTTAATAAAAATAACAAAAAACATCACTCCTAAAACAGAATTTTCTAGGAATTTTTAAGTGACATTTACTCAGTAATTGAAGTCAGTAATTTAAGTTTCAAGTAACATACGCTCCTTGGGAAGTGATGTATAAATACAAGTAAAAAAAAAAATTGATTAACCTACAGACCAATTAGAGTCACATGCCACAGAGCAAATTGTTGATTGGGTATTTTTCTTAATAAAATATTCAAACTGTATGCCAATATCCCAAGAGCATGAACTTTAGATTTCAACAAAACTGAAGTTGCTAACATGGAATGATTTATGCCTTTAAACACATTTTGCCACCCAAAGATTAAGCAGCAATCATAACCAAATTTCCCTGTCAACATTATTGTCAAAGATAATTGAGTCTCCACATGATTTATCTCAGTATATTATGTTAAGTATAAAAATTTTAGTGTATGTACAGAAAATTTACTGAAAAACCAAGTCTAGAATTAGAGGGCAGAGAAATTTGGTTATCAACAATATGCTCTGTGACATGTAGATCTATTTGATTTAACATAGGATTGATAATTTTGTTAAAGATTTGTTTTTGCATGATTACTACGTAGCCGTTGAGAGCAGATATTTCCCGTTGCCCATAAATGTATCCCATGAAACTGATTGTCTGTAGGTAGATCAATTTTTTTTCTGGTGTTTTTAAATCACTTTCCATGAGAATAAATAGTATTTTCCAAATCAAAAGCTAATTTCTTAAGGTTTTTTTTAAATTTTGCGGAAACCAAAAAACAAGTTGACCTAACTTTTCTTGACTTAAAGGCCTTCAATAAAGTTCCACATTTTAACTGCGGCAAAAGCTTTAAATGTATGGTATGATAACAGATAACTTATAAACTTATATAAAATATTTTTGACAAACCACATAGAACGTACATTACTTGGAACTTCAATTTCTGACTTCAATGTCACTGTAACTAAAATTTTTTTTGAAAATTCTGTTTTATATCTGATGCTTTTGTTATTTTTATTAAAGACTTATTAACTCATACCAAACCAGCTATTTTCAATAAGTACACAGATAAAAACAAAACTCGTGTAAGTTGTTTAGTGAAAGCTATCAATCTGGACAATATTATCAAATGAGCGTAAACCTTGATAAAATATTTAAAAATAAAAAAAAAACAATGCAGCCATGCATATTAATTCTGCACCAATAAAATATGTCTATTTTAATGACAAAATCAAAGAGGATGTCCCAGTCAACGGAGTAGTTTCATAAATTCACTAATTCCAAAAAATGTCTTGCAACTCTAATTAATGAGAATCTTAAAAACCCTCTGTGCAACATACCAGCACATGAAACTGAAACATTGGTTTGTATCAAGATAAACTGTCATTATCTCTGAATCAAAATACTAAAATTAAAACTTAGCCTGTTCTTTCTAAAAATTGTTTGCAAATATTTTTAAAAGCTTTTTTCTACCACTATAAATGTTTCTGTACCAATGCTAATAACCCGACATTTATAATGCGTAAATTCATCATAAAAAACGAAGACGTGCTCAATGCTCAGAAAAAATTACAAAATGGTGATACTTCCAACAAAAATGCTAATACGCAAAAGCAGCGTCATAAGTTTATTCCTCAAACTGTAGCTGATTTTTTTTTTATTTATTCATACAAAACTATCTGCAAACTATTGTCTCGTGTCATTATACCACATGGCGGGCAAACCGATTTTGACATGGTCTAAACATAAAATAGAATTTATGTTTAAAAAATGTCTAAATTCTTCTAATTCAAATAGCGGTTACACCAACAACGGGCCAATGGACACATTTTATATTTTTGTAATTGCAAATGCATTTTATTTTGAGTCCAACGGAAAGAGACTGTCAGTTATATAACTCGTGGACATAAGACTAAGATCAATATTCTGTTATAAAATTTTATTATACTTTTTAGCATTAATTAGCATCTCAATGCTAAAAAAAATATAATTTAGTAGATAATCTTTAATCCACAATTAAAAGCAAAATAGATTTTGATTTATAAGTACAGGCCTCGGTTAAGCATTGGTTCAGGGTCCCCACAAAATTAGGTGCCCCAAAAACTAAACATAAAAAAACTGATTTGTGTTATGTAATGCACACTGTGCGCAGTAAAACCAAAAAATCAACTGCAATTTCCACAATAAATAACTTAGCAAGCTAACTGCATCAGCTGTCATGCACAACATCTGAACGAGACCTAGGAGTTGTTATGACTAACAATCTGAAGGTTAAAAAACAAGTTTTCCCGGCTCCATCAGCTGACACCTTATATTAAGGTACCATAATAATGCTAAACTTTTAAAGCTTTCTTGAGCCTGTTATTTTGGGAATAAAAGGCTCAAGAAAGCTTTTTAAGGCATAAGGGCTCCACCGGGGTAAATTCGGTCCTTGACTATCAAACGATAGAGTATTAAAATTAGTTTTTATTTCCCATAATTTAGATCTTTAAAATTATATATGTGATGCAGAATAATCTATGGTTCAAAGTTAAAGACAAGAATTTATTCTGGACAATGTTACTGAACGGAGTTACTGAACCAACGTTACTAAACACTCTGTATGTTAAGTTAGGCTCTTTCAGTTACCTGTTGTTTAAAAACAATTTATATTAAATTTTCGACAATTATTTGAAAATTTTGTATTAATTGTTGACATCATAATGAATTTCAATATAACATGTAATAAGTTTTCTTAAGTTAAAAAATCTAAAATTCAAAAAAAGTAAATAAAAGAAACAGATTTAAAAAAATGCAAAAATAATATCCACAAATTATCAGAAGTCGTTAAAAAACTTAATCATTACAAAGTTTATTGCTTAGAGCAACATATAGAACTTTATCCAAATCAATATTGTTTTCTATTTAAAAAAAAATGGTGTTAATGAGCTGTGTTGTTCTGGAAGAATTTAGTTTATTTTTTTGTTGAAAATATTTTTTAAGTGACATTTTTTATGTAGATGATGATGATGTTGAAAACGAAATTTTTGAAGATCACATGGACGACGATAATACACAAGATTACTTTTAACGTTAAAGTTTAAAAAAAAATTTCATTTTAGCATATCTGACATTATATTATTTAATCTAATTTTCATTCTATTTTATTGTAAAATTGATTGTAAATAAAATAAAGTACAATTGATTTAAAAATAGTTACAAAATTTAAAATAGAAATAAAGTAATTAGAAAAACTTCTAGTTTTATTTTTATAAATTTGTTTCGACTTATAAAAAATATACAAAAACTGTCATGCCTGAAAAGCGTTCACCCTTCATGGATCTAATATCTGCTAAGCGTAAGAAACTCTCTCATCGCCGCAAGGTTTTATCTCTTTTTCTTTTCTAGACAAAAAAAAATCACGGTAGTTGCTTAAAGAAACTATTTTCTCTAGTTCCATTAACCAAAATTCATTCTTGCTACATTCATCATTCAGCCATGTCTTATACTTCTACTGTATCTGCAATTTTTTATAAGCACAAATTAAAAGAAAAAATTATCTTATAAATATAAAAATAACACAAAAATCAGTTTTAATTTAAGATCATAAACAAAAAATACAAAATAATTATGAAAATAAAATAAACAAAATAAAAACAAACTTTATGAAAGTTATTATAATTAATTATTTTTAAAAAAGTTTTTTAAAAAGCACAAATAATTAATAGAGTTATCACTTAATGATGACCGCATTTTTGTGACAAATAGACCAGCAGCAGAAAAAGCTCTTTCAGATTCAACCGAAGTCGATGGGATGGTCATCAAAGCATTAAATAATTTGTCCAAATTACTGGTGCGCTTTCCGGTAATTTCGAAAATATTCATTTCTTTTATGATGTTTTTAACATCATAGGAAATGTATTCTGCACTCTCGATTCGCGTTACATTCAAAATTGCATCATCCAATTTCTGTTGGAGGTTAGAAGACCTAGTTAAGTGAATTGGCTCTTCCAACATTAAAGCACCAGCCTCATCATCACTACTATTAATTATTTCTTCGCAGCAGAAGTACTTCTTGCGCCAGTATCCGAATCCGAAATAAAAAGTTTAGCAAATAATTTCTTAGCTGTAGAATATAATGCAGATTTAGAAGGCAATGTCATTACCGAATCTATTTCCGATGGATATTGATAATTTTTCGGATTATTTAAATATTTTACTAAACCAACTAATTTTTTATTCCGTCGTTCGACTACTCTCTGTCGCACAGATTGAAGCATTTTAGAAGAAAAACTATTTTTATTCTTGCTCAAGTCATACACCCTCTGCTTCAAGTAGTGTGGCGTTTCTTCGGCCAAGTCTTTCAATGTCAATTTTTAGTGGTTGCAACGCCGTTATTACAACGTTAATTAGTAAATATTCTTGCTCCGAAATGTTGTCAATATTAAGAGTTCGCAATTTTAAGTCCATTAAGGCTTTCAATATACAAGTTTTTAAGGCAATAAATCGTTCGAGCATTGCAAGAAGGCTGTTCCACCTTGTTTTCACATCCAGTATCAACTTAAGTTCTTTATTGTACTCAATTCTAACGTATTTTTGGAGAATTTCATTTTTAAGTGATGATTTACGAAACATTCGCACCATTTTTCGGACTTTCTGAATTATTTGAGCAATACTAACATTATCTTGTAGCTCATCATTGAATTCTACGTTTCTTAAATTAAATAAATCGCCGTATTGACTTGATTGACAATCAAATAAAGTTACATACTTGCTGTCGATCTCTTCATTCTCGTTCTCACTCTCATCATCTTCACTATTATTGTCTTCTTCCAGATTTTGACTATCAAATTCGTTATGCTCACTATCTGATGCATCTAAAATTCTAGCTTTTTTGTAGAGAACATCACAAACTGATAAATGCAGACCATGTGCATAACATAATTGGTGCTCAATACCGCTTAATCTTCCAAATTTTTTCATAACTGGTGCACCGTCAGTTACACTAGAAATTATATGGTTCTTTGTAGATAAATTAAATTCCGATAATTTAGTTTCAACCATATCAACTATTTTTTCCGCAGGAAGTGCACCGAATATTCTAATCATGCCCAGGTTCCAAAACTTAGTTAAGGAATGCACATTTATATTCATATAGCGACGGTTTTTTAACGAAGTGTATTCGTCCATCGAAATAGAGAATCTTGCGCCATCTGAAATTAGCATAGTCATTTCCTTAATCACAACTTGTTTTGCTAAATGGTATTGGCTTTTTACATACTCATAAAATATGAAGGGTTTTTAGGTAATATCATACCTTTATCAGATAAAGTTTTTCTTATATATTCGGATTTTGTAATGCTATTAATAGAAAATCTATCGACAGCAGCCATCTTTGAAACAATTTCTTTAATAGATTTCTCTTTTACAAACGAAGTGATTTTACGTTGGACATTTCCTAATTTAAAAGCTGTGTTTTCTTCATGTGGTCTTTTCTTATTAACTTCAATTTCAATTTTATTGTGAACATTTTTTAAATGACGAAGAAGTCCACTTGTAGAGAATCCTTTACACATTATTGTTGATTTGCATTTATTGCAAATAGCTGATTCTGTTTTTTTTTTGCGTGAAAAATATTTCCAAGCTTTAGATCCACTTTCACTTGCCATGATAGGGTTATCTAATTTGATATTTTACATTATAGCAATGAAAAATGAATTAAATACTGCATTATAAAAAATTTGTTATAAAAAATTTAACAACTTACAATTTGCTTTCTGATCCTGAAACTTCGATTAAATCAATAAATCAAGGCCAATAAATCAATTAATTCTATCTAGCTAATATATAAACCTTAACGAAAATTTATTGCCATCTATATTATGTTTTTTAATTAAGCGAAAATCCCGGGAAATTTGGGTCGAAATCCCGGGATTGCGGGATGCAATTTTACTACCGGGATCCCGGGAAAACGGGATCCTGGGATCCCGTTTGAGAAGCCGTAGTCCTCAAGCAAACCGATTTTCTTGTTAAAGTAATTTTTTCTTCTTCTAAAACTAAAAGATTTTCAGCAATGTACTGAATTCTTAGTGGGCGGCAGAATCGCATTGAAGAAGGCGCTTGATTTTCCCAAATTGTCATAACACCATACGATAACTTAAGTGGCACTAGGCAAGTAGAAAATAAGCTTTGATCAGACATTAAATCATTACATTTATCATTATTACTTTGTTTATACTGTTTTGGCTACATGCACCGTCAAAGCCCCATTTGCAATACAAAGTCATTCCTAAAAAGGATTTAAGGGAATCAAGTTGAGATATTTTATTTTTAACAGTAGTTAGTTGCAGCATTCGATAAACTGTATGGTGTAACAATTCTTTCAGTGGAACTTCGCCTCTCATTCCATTTTCAGCGATATAAATACCATCAGGATAATTCATTTTTTTTTCGTCGCGAATGTTGCTATATGTAGGAAATGTATTCGCACTACACTTAATTGAGTTATTTCGCATAACTTAATCTTGCGTCATCGATAGATTCATAGCTGTCATTAATGCTAATCCCTCTAGTGGCGTATTAGGTACAATTTGCTTGTTTTTGTCCCAAATAAAACATTTTGTTTTATTTGCCGAATCTATATTTGATAAACATTCTTTTAATACGTAGAGCAAAATATATCGCTTTTTCTTTTTTAACCCCATTTCTGCTGCTTGTAAGATTTTGTCATGATTATGATTTACTAACAAAATGGATGTTTGCCGACGTTTACTTCGGTAGAACATGTCTTCGTATTTCTGACATGGTAAGTATCTAAAATTTAGTGAAAATTTATTCATTAAACTTTATTACTTTCGGAGCATAATTGCAATCAAATCGCTGCAATAATTAACTAATTTGTCTTCAATTTCATATAAACTTCAAATTTCCAGACAAATAAATTTTTACACGTCACATGCGTTGTAAAGTAAGAATTAAATTAGCCTAAAGTTTTGAAATTTCAAAATCGATTTCAAGTCTAAATAGTGGCTAGTCGCAGCTGATTTGATTTAATAGTATTAAATAACCTGTATACTTCCTAAATATAATTATGTCCAATTTCAAGAGAGCGGCATTTGGTTGGAATCGAATACTTAAATATTTAATTTTTATCTATTTTATTGTAAAACGATTTTTTTTTCTCCTTTTTTTGAAAACACTAAAATAATAAAAATTATTTTAAACAAACGGTTCGATGTGTTTTATAAAAAAAAAAGACTATATCTAGGGTTGTTCGCCGTAAACAAAAACTTACGAAAAATTCACATTTCACTTCCGTATTTCAAGCTGCTATTGCGGAAGTGGTACTTGCGCAAATTCACCTTCCGCAACGCATTATACGAAAAAGATAAATAATATTAATTCCATAATAACCATTTACGAAAAGAAACTTGCAAAACAAATCATTTCGAAAGAGTACTTGCGAAACAGTTCCTTACGGGAGGAGCGTTTCGGAATGTGCACTTACGGAATAGACTCGAAAGCATTCATTAAACTGTTATACAAAAAAGTGTTATTACTTTTTATTTGAATAGAACAATGTTGCTAAATGATTCTTCAATAGTTTATAAATATATATCTGGTATACATATATATCTGGTATATATATATATCTGGTATATATATATATATATATATATATATATATATATATATATATATATATATATATATATATATATATATATATATATATATATATATATATATATATATATATATATATATATATATATATATATATATATATATATATATATATATATATATATACAGTGACCAAGAAAGGTTAAGAAAGTTAGGATGCGGGAGGAGGGGGTGAATATGATATGATATGGGACTGAAACAGAAATTAAGAGGCCTAACGCAGCTAAAATTTAAATAGAAAAAACTGAAATTTTGAGTTAGTTTTGAGGGAAAGGGCAACGCTTTCTCCGCAACATGTCTCTATACCAGTGTTTATATATATTTATATTTATCAAGTACCGACTCGGTTGTTTATTGCCTTTGGCTAAGCAGAAATGGAGGTTTACTATTTATATTCTCATATATAAAACTTAATAAAATATTTAGTTCCATTACAAATTTTAATTGAACTTTAAGTGTTGTTTGGCCGTTGTCAGTTCTTACTAAATCTTGCAATTAACTTATCACTACCTCTCAGACTAGCAACAGCTCTGAATCTTTCAGCGTTTGTATAGTTCTGGTGAGCTTCTATGTTAAATTTTTTTTTCCCTGGGCGAAGACCTGGGGAAGGATCACATTGTACGTGGCCGTTTTTTTTGCTACAAAATCTTGCAACTAATTTCTTACTGCTCCCCGAAACAGCTAGAGCTTTAAAACTTTCAGCAGTTGTATAGTCCCAATAACGTTGGGATGTTGAAAATCAAAGCATTTTCTAAGGCTAATGGTACAAGGCGCGACAAATGCCTTTCCCACCATCCAACCCTACCACCCCGGCTTTATTTATTTATTAAGAAAAACATTTAAGAAAAAATTATTGAGGTGTTCAATCAAGGATGTGTTTAAATTTTTTTTAAACTTACTTGTTGTTATTAAGTTAATAAAAGCAAAAGCTCATATAACAGAGCACCTCAAAAATAAAAAATTGAAACTGATTAAACATAATATTATACTATTTAAAAACAAGTAAAAGCTATTTTTAGGCATTTTATTATATATCTAAGTTTTAGCATTCATCACTTTAATTAGGTCTTTTTTTGATTTCATCAAAGGCATTGTTTCCCGATTTCGCAATTGCATTCGTATGTTAACGTTGTTCAAGTTATCTTTCTTATTTAATTCTTATTCATTAAATGACATTCTAAAAAGTATATTTTATGAAAGTCTTGGTACTTTAATAGAAATTTAAAACTGAAACTTATCAATATCATATAAAAAAAATAGTATTTTAACTACTTAGTAAATTTTACGTGTTTGATTCATAAAGTGTAATTAAATATACTTATTATGCCGCGTTTTGTAAGTTTTTTTCGAAAAAAACTGTTTCGCAAGTTGCAGTGTTAAAGAGTTTCGTTTCGAAACAAATTTATTTTTTTATCATTATTTTAAAAAATAAAACGTTAAAATGTTCATAAGCTGCAATAATAAAAATAAAATTTTATTATAAACATTTTGGTATATAAAAACTTTTTTTTTTCACAATTATATCCGTTTGACCAACGAAATTTTTTTATAGACTTCGAAACGTCGTTTAGTGAAAAAGCTCGTTTCGCAAACGCGACTTCCGTTAGCACTACTTTCGTATATAGCAAAATAGTTTTATTTCGTGATTCAACTTGCGAAAGGCTACATTTCGTAAGTAGCATTTGCGAAATGAACATCGACGGCTAAGGAAAATAAACTTGTTTTTATTAATACTATATATTTAACTTTCGTTACATCACTTACGGTCACCTCTGATAAATTTTTATATATTTTTTAAAGTAGTATAAAGTTCTCAACATCTTGTGAAAGTTTCTAATACAAATCGTTTTGCTGATTTGCAGAAATCTGACCTAAAAGTAGAAGCCATTTTTTTACCTTGTTTTCCGTGTAACGTAGGTTAAGTGGTATTTTCAGTAATAAGTTTGCTCTCTTTCAAAACTTTTTAGCTAATTTTACTCTTAAGACAACTTTCATACAAAATAGCTAAAAGTTTAATTCACGTTTAAATAAGCAAATATTTGATAAAGTTGTTGCGCGTGTATTGTAAGTTAAAAATGGCATTGCCCATATATGTATTATAATATCGAAACTCTTAGAAAGTAATGACTAAAAAATTAAATTTTCCTTTTTAAACAATTTTTGGCTTTATAAGTTTCCATTTAGTTTTATAATAAATGATATAAGCTGAACATATATAAAATTTATTTTCAGCTTGTATGTGAATTCAATTAAATAAAATGAAACAATTAAAATTATCAACTTTATAACAAACACGTGATAAGGGGTGTTTTACAACAAGCACATTGTAAAATCTCTATGCTGCAGCCAAAGTCACAGCATAAATTTTTGTCTTCCGCCCTTTAATGATTATTTTACAAAAAGATGATCTTAAAAAGATAAATTTTTAGTTAAATATATCAAGGGCTACTTAACAAAAAACAATTTTGATATTTCTAACTTATTTGTGCCTTTCAAATCCATATTTTTTAATTACATAATCATACACGGTATGATTGTATGATATCACTGTAAAATATGTAAACAGTCCTGTATTACAGGGTAACAACAAAATATGGATTGGGTAGGCAATAAAGGTTTCTATATGCTCTAATACAAAGCCCTGTAGAGGCTACATAGAACTTTTTTTGTTGAAACCATACTAAGCATAATTAGAAGAATTTGGGCGCAATTTTTTACAAAGATATCCTTGTTTAATTGTGTGTACCACTTTATATTAAATATTATTTAAGAGTTATTCTTAAATATTTTTGAAATATTAATTTTTTTTTTGGTCTTTTGAGAATATTTAAATACTATAGGTAAAAACATGAATAACATTTTTTGCACGTTTTCTACTAAAGATTCATTTTAGCCTGAGAAAAGTTCATTTTAAAAGTTTTTTTTTTGTTTTAGCCTAAGAAAAGCTCATTTTAAAAAAGAAAAATCTTTTTAGCCTAAGAGAAGTTCTTTAACCTTCTTTTTTAACCTAACCCTATATTCATCTTTAACATAAGAAAAGTTCATTTCAAAATATTTCTTAAATAATAAGTTAATAATTTGTCAATTTCTTTAACAGAAAGACAGTACAAGGAGCACAGTAACATAACTCATTTTGGAGTTAATGCATAGTTTAAACACTAGGAGAATAAAACCTCAACTTTAGTACGAAAAAGGAGGTCACAATTTATTGAAATGTGTCGCAATAAATTTACTCGGTTTTGATATTTGAATCCGTTTTTAAAATTTGAAGAAAGTACAGTTATAAGAAAATGTGTAATCCATAAGAGTTGAATTCTTGAGCATAAAATTTAAAAAAATTTAACTGTGTTAAGTTGATACAAGCTCTTTGAATTTTTCTCATAGCGTGCTTTAATTAAATTTAAAAAATTTTACAGCAATCATTATTTGAAAAATCACCAGCTGCGAATCACCAAATAAACAAAATTATCATCTGTTGACATCGCAACGTTTAGATGCGGTGACAAAAACAGCAGGAAAAGTAGTTAACGGAGCTGGCTAACGGAAAAATTTTAACTGATGAATTATCGGAGCGGTTAATAAACGGAAGGATTAGAATACCATTTACTTTTCTCCGTTTTATAACCGGTCGTTTAGAGTTTTTTTCTTAACGGCGCTCAAGTTCTCCTTTAGTTTAACGGAGAGATGTGAATACAGCTGCAGGGCTCAGATGCATAATTCCAGCTTCGATTCCTACCACGGAGGCTTTTTTTTTTTTTTAATCTTAATTTTAATCCTAATTTAATATTGAAATTAAAATTAAAAAAAAAAAGCTAGCTGATGATTTGAACTTGCCACGCGGCGACCTTAACTTTTTAAAAACAGTTGGGGGGTTTAAAAAATAAGATTTTATCAAGAGCATAATTAAACATTAAAATTTTTTTTCTAAAATAAACCATTTTACTCAATTTATAATTTTAAATTTAGTAAATGGTTTGTTTGTAATAAAAAGTTAAAAATACCTAATAATAAGATACTAAGAAAGTTTAACCTTTTACAGCTATTTTGCCATTCCCCCGTTAAACATACTAAACCGAGTGCGCTACTATGTCAGAATTTAGATCAAAATTTTAAGCTCTCTTATCAAACCTCTATTCCGACGGTCTCCTTTAAGTCCGCCAACACGAAAAGAATAATCTTTTAGTTCAAGACAACCTGCCCAAATGCAAACCTTCAGTCGATGAAAGCACACTCTCTATGTCTATGGCTATATAAATCAGTCAATGTATGTGTACTGCGATGCACTTACCCCTATATTTCTTAAATTGCCTATCCCCTAAAAATTTCGGTTTTCGAACGTCAAGGATGCTCAACGTCGGAATAGGGGCTTGAAAAGAGAGACAACCCATAAAAAATAGTATTATACTCCGTAAAATAAATACTGGAATAGTCAGCTCGATCGCTTTTAAATAATTATGCACGAGGCATTGTAGATGTGCACGCTGTAAGTTTTATGTATTGCATATTTAACTTTTATAAAATTCTAAAATATCTTTGAATCTTCTATTATCATTATCATAAATGATATAATTATTGAATACACTTTTATTTGTAAATAGTATGCATTTTTTGATTTTTTTAATCTGTTTTTAAAGTTACTAAAGTTTAACTTTTTAATGTTTTACTTATTCACAAATGTTCTATTTTAGAACTGATGTATTGAAATTGGATCTTGACAAGATGTTAATTTTATAGATCCCAAAGTCGACCTTATTTAGTATTTTTGTAGTGGGTTAATCTACCAATGGTTAATTGATGATGCAGATGTAGTTAAATTTTTTTTGTAAAAAAAACAAAATTTTTAATATTTTGTTTTGTTATTATATATAAATAAACTAGGGATCGCCGGTACCGTATACTTGGTAAACTAAAAATTAGTATACCGTTTAGTATACCTGTTTAGTGTTTTTTGTGAACTTTTTTTGAATTGACTTGATAACTTAATAATTTATTATTAAATTAGTATAAGATTATCTTAATAAATTAAATTGCTATATCATATTTATAGTATGACTTATCTCGTGATTAAAGTATTTTTATTTTTAATTGGTTTTTTTAATGTAGCAAGATAACAATCCATTATCAAGTGGTTGCTGATTTTGATCAAAGAACTCAACCTTTTTATTTATTGAGTAAAAATATATAAATAGTGGTTAAAAGTATAATAAAACACACAAACAAAACATTAAATAAAAAACAAACAGAATTTTTTTACGTAAACCGTTAACACTTTTTTACAAACTTGTATTACGGTTTTGCCAAAAATTTTTTGTCTACGGTGTACTTTACAGTATAAAGCGTATTGAAAGTCTAAACAAAGAATGAAATCATAAAAAATCAGCAATAAGCAAAAAGAACATACATGGATACATTCAAGTATCTACAACATCCATGAATGCATCCAAGATGCATGAATATATCAACATTCAAAAATCTTTTAATTTAGAGGAATGCTTATTGCATTGTTATTTAATGCCACACAAACACACATATACACACAGATATATATGTATATATATATATATATATATATATATATATATATATATATATATATATATATATATATATATATATATATATATATATATATATATATATATTTAAAAAAATTTAAAGTGATAAGAGAATGGGAACAAGAAACCCTAATAACTTAGCCCCCCTGCCCCAAACGTGAGAGCAACAAGCTGATGAAATATTTTTTGTACTATTTTCAACTAGACTTATATTTATCGAGAAAGGAGTATGTCCTACTCTAATATCTTTTGGCTCATATCTACGCCAAGCTGATCGTTCTAAGATTTTTACACTAATGAATCGTTAGTGTCTTGAGGATTATCTATTAAAAAATCTAAGCCCGATCAGCTTGGCGTCATAGTTGTCTGGTTATATATATACGATGACTTATTCGAACATGGAGCAATTCTACTAATTAACAAACCTACTAGAGTAACCTCAACTTCAGCTACCTTAATTGACAACATTATAACAACCGATATCTTTAATGAAACTCTTAAAAAAGGTATAATAAAAAGTGACGTTTCTGACCACTTCCCTATTTTTTTCTCTATTAATGTTGACAACAAATTAATACAACAACATAAAAAAGTCATTATCAAACGTTTTATCACCGATGCAAATCTAGCATCGTTTAAGGATCAATTATCTTTAATAAATTGGAACCCTATTAACAGTTCATTTGAAGCTAATGAAGTATACGATACATTCTTTCAAACTTTCTATGAAATATATGATGAAAATTTTCCAAAACGTGAATTTATTATAACCAATAAAAGTTTAAAGTCACCATGAGTCAATAAAAATCTTAGGAAATCCTCAAAAATAAAGCAAAAACTGTATATAAAGTACTTAAAAAAACCAACACCAGAAAATAAAGTTATTTATAAAAATTACGCTAAAATGTTTGAAAGTCAAAGAAAAAAAGTTAAAAAACGATATTACTATAATTTACTAGAAAAATATAAATATAATTCAAAATGCACATGGCAAATTATAAGTCAAATTACTGGAAATAATAAATTAAAATTGTGCTCTGTGCCTAACACTATAAAAGTTGATGGCGTATTTTTATATGAACTCAAACAAATAGCAAGAGAATTAAATAATCCAATAAATGAATAATCCAATAAATGATTACGTGTTTCCATTAATCTCTAGTTTAGATAAATTTGAAGTATCTTCTTAAGAATTTGAAAGTGCTTTTAAAATGCTTAAAACTATTAAAGCAGTTGGTCCTGATGATATTAATTGTAATATAGTCATAGATTCACGAGATACCATAAAACGTATTCTTTTTAAAGTTTTTAAATGTTCTATAAATCAAGGAATTTTTCCCGATCAACTGAAAATAGCCAAAATAAAGCCTATATTTAAAGGAGGTGAACCATCAAATGTCAGTAATTACCGACCAATATCTATCCTCTCTGTTTTTCAAAACTTTTGAAAGAATTCTGTTCAACCAAATATCTAATCATCTTGCTGTTAATAATATACTTTACAAAAATCAATACGGTTTTAAAAGAAATAACTCTACTGAACATGCAATAATTCATCTTACTCGTAGTATAACTGATTCATTCAAAAAGTCAGAGTTTACTTTAGGCGTCTTTATAGACCTATCTAAGGCTTTCGATACAATTGACCATGAAATACTGTTTAAAAAACTTGAACATAATGGTATCACCGGTAATGCTTTAAAACTACTAAAAAGCTATTTAAAACATCGCAAACAATTTGTCTATGTCGACGGATCTTCTTCACAAGATTATCTAAATATAACCTGTGGTGTTCCACAGGGATCTATATTAGGGCCCTTATTATTTCTGATTTATGTTAACGATCTCCATGAAGTCTCAAAATTAACAACTATAATGTTTGCTGATGATACAAACCTATTCCTATCTAATAATAACATCAATAAACTTTTTTATGATATGAACATTGAGCTATCAAAAATATCAGACTGGTTCAAGTCAAATAAACTTAAACTCAACATTGATAAGACTAAATGGATTTTCTTTCATCCACAATTTAAAAAACATTTACATCCAAGTAATATGCCTCTTCTTCATATTGATAATATTCAAATAAAAAGAATAATTCTCACAAATTTCTTAGGTATCATTGTAGATGAAAATCTATCATGGAAGAATCACATCGGACATTTATGCAACAAAATTGCAAATAGCATTGGAGTTTTATATAAAGCAAGAAGTGTTTTAAACAAACATTCATAAACTCAACTATATTACTCTTTTATACACTGTCATATTAATTATGCCAATATTGCTTGGGGTAGTACCCATAAAAGTAAATTAAAGCCACTTTATTGTCAGCAGAAGCATATTGCACGTCTTATAAATTTCAAAAATCCTTTTACTCACTCAAGGCCAGTTTTATTTAACGTGAATGTTTTTAATATATATCAAGTAAATGTTTATAATGTTCTTTGTTTTATGTTTAAATGTAAAACCAACTCATCTCCAGCTTCCTTTTTTGATTTATATTCTTTAAAAGAAAAAAATTAATATTCTTTAAGAAATGATAATTTTATTAAACAACCAAAATTTCAAACAAACTTTGGTAAATTTTGCATTTCTTTTCGTGGAGCTTTTTTATGGAACCAAATAATTTTAAAAAATTTTGATTTTTCTCATGAATGGAATTATTATATGTTCAAAAGAAAACTAAAAAAAGTAATTTTCTCAATTGAAAATATTTTTATATACTTTTAATTGTACCCAGTTTTGCCATCACTCATTTACATTTTACTTTTATACAATATTGATATAAAGTTTATGTGAGAAACTATATTTAAACACCATTATTTGAATTTTGTTAAAAGTTGCACTGACATTATTTGTACAGTAGTCATTTATTATTTACTTGTTTACTTTAATTTTTATTTTAATTCGTAATATTTGTAAATAATTTGTATCACGAACGGAAAAGTTTAAAATTTGTATTTATTTATTTTATTTATAAGTTCTAAGTTACTAAGTTCAAAGTTCTTCAACAGCGGTTCTCGGTGACAAGACCTGTATGGTCTTCTTTGAGTTTCCGCGTTCTTTATCTTTATTATTTTTATTTATTTATTTTTAACGATTTCTTTGCATGTAATTGTTCTTATTGATATGTTTGTAAATATTGTGTTAAATATTGTAATAATATATATATATATATATATATATATATATATATATATATATATATATATATATATATATATATACAAAGTTTTTTGAGTTCAAAATTATTTTTTTAGGTTGTAAAGAGTAGTTTTATATTATTGAGCGTAAATATGTGTTTTGATTTAAATAAATATATATATATATATATATATATATATATATATATATATATATATATATATATATATATATATATATAAATATATATATATATATATATATATATATATAAATTCATTTGACCTGCGTACTAATGATGCTCAAGTAATTTAAATCTTGGTTAAATCATTAATTTTATGATAGACAAAGTGAACTATAAACAACTTACTAGGTACACAGACGCGAAAATAAAAAATAATATAATATTCCAACATACTTTTAAAGTAAAAATAGCATAAATAATTATGATAGATTTATTTTTATTTGCTGTGTAAAATTGGCTTTAAAAGCGATTATTTAAGACTAAATAAAACCGGAATAAAAAAATAGATCGGTCATTGCAGATCGGTTTGTGGCTTAGCCACGAACAACCTGATTTTACGGCATAGATTGACTATATTATGGTTTTTTTTATAGTAATAATTTTTATTGTAAACTCGTTTGCCGTCAACACTCGATGTCCGTTGCTAGATTGTTTTTTGCTGTTCCAAATGCAATTCATACTTCTCACATTCAAAAGATAAAATGTTGCAAAAATAATTGTTTGCAAAACTAAATGGTTTAAATATCTCACCAGTTTAATATATTGATACCTTTTGGCTAGAAGTTGCCATGATATAAATGTTTTTATACCATCTTTTGGTATGGATCAAGGTTTTGTAGCTTAAAGGTATACTTTTTAAATATGTTTTCACGAACTATATTTAAAATAAAAAGATAACATGCTTTTTATAACTGCAACTATGTTTGTTTATATACAACTGTTGCTTAGATACAACTGTTGCTTAGATACAACTGTTTCTCTGCTTATTGTTTATATACAACTGTTTCTCTGCTTATTGTTATAACATTCTTATACCATTTAACTTTTACATTCTTATTTTATTCAACAGGTTAATACTATTAATAAAATTTTTGCCACAGAGCTGTATAAACAATTTCTATTTTCATTTGCTATAAATGCAAACAATTAAAATATCACATATTTGTTTTTTGAAAAAAATTTTAATCTTCAAATTTAAGCTTCAATTAAAGAGGATCTTATTAGTTGATTCTATTGTCAGTAGAATTAACTATAATATAATATAGGAGAATCTCCTATAATATTGAAGAGTCCTCAAAAAGTAAAATTGTAGGAAACATTTTTGAAGTACCTAATTTTGAATTTTATGCAGGTGACACTCTCTTAGTAGATTATTTAACATCAGCCCCTAAAAATGCCATATACATTTCTGAAACACACAAAATCAACTTATAGAGTGTTGTGGGAAGGCTTTTGAGGAAATTTTTATTTCTGAAACTAATAAAAGCAAGTATTTTTCAATTTTAGTTAATAAAACATCTAATAGTGCTACTTTTAAACAGATGTATATTGTTATTAGGTATATAGACTGAATTTTCTTTCAATGAAACATTAGTTTTAACAAAAATTTGATGAATTGAATTTTTTAGATTACAACTAGGTTCCAAGATAAGCAATATGGTATATCTCAAATATCAGAGTCTTAAAATTGACAATTGAAAAAAATAAGCTTCAAGAAATTGAATTTGGTATTGATTTATATCACTATAAGTGGTTTAACATTGCTTTTTAATTAGCTTTGGCTTTAAATGTAAAAGAACTAAAGCCTAGAAAATATGGAAAGCAAATCAATCATGATAATCGTTATCTTTAATTTCTTATTGTTTTAAGCTTTTTATCACTTTACGTCTACTGAACCATCTTATTAGTGATTTTATTAATTGTATAAGATTAAGAAAGCGGTTAGTTTGAAAAATGTTGGTTTGTATGTGGCGTTTGCAGTTCTAACCTAACTAAGCAAATCAAAAGCAAAAAAAAGATAAGCAAATCTACTTTAAGGGAATATCTGGATGACTATCATTTCTATCTTCACACCAAACCTCTATTCATGCAGAGTTAGATTTATGGGAGCCTTTTTTGGAAAAATCAATCAAAACACCCATCTAGTATTTCTTAAACAAAAGTTATGACAATGACTGGTTTCCCCAACATTTTTGAACTTTTTTAACAATTCAATTCTAAATACAATACCTAGAAATTAAAAAATTATTCGAGAAGTAGGTTGTTAGTGATTTAATGACCTTAGCTTAATGTCAATTTATACAGAAACTGTTTCAAATGTAGGCAGGGTTGTCAGTATATTTTCAGCTTCTGGAGAGAGAAGCTTACAACATGTTTATAACTTTCTCCGAGAGCATCTTATTATTTATTTGTTTTAAATGTTTAATAAATAAATTTATTTTCTTTTATGTGTACATTTTATTATCTTTGACTGATAAAATGTTAAATGTTTTAAAAAGTGCTTTAAACTGTATACAATGTAAACCACTAGACAAAAAATTTAAATATGCGTGTAAATTTTGTTAGTGTATATTTCAAAAAGAGTGCTGGATATTCATAAAAACAAAGATACAATAAATGAGCTTCTTGAGGATCTTATTGATTGTGAGACTGTTCAAATCCTTTTTTTTCAATATATATTTATATGTAGCAGCATAAAATAAGTAAATATTTTTAAAAATAATACAATATAATAATATCATGATATTTTTGAATATATGAAGATATTATCATAATGTTATTACAACAATTATTACAGTTATGCAGTTAGTAACAAAAATACAAAGGAAAGAGTCCAGAAATGCAGGGCTTTTTTTTTGTCAACAATAACAATACTTTTAGATTTACGTCTAATAAAAATAGGAAAGAATTGGAGAATTGACGTCTATTTAAAATAGGAAAGAAATGGAGAGCTAACCTTAGACAGCATTACAACTTACATTTGGGGTACAAAGTCATACGGCTTACCTTCTAGTTAATGCACTTTGTTAAGTAAGTTAGGCATAAAATGTCTAACTTACGAACAAAATAACCAAGGCAAAATTTATATTTTATCATTAATTATTTTACTAGAATTATTGAAAGAAAATGAAAAATATATGTCTACAAAAAGTGTAGACATATATTTATACACCGCAGAAGCTGTTCAACCCTTAAATTTAAGACGTTCAGATAAAAAAAAATGTCTGGGAGCGTCTACATGACGTAATTATCGGACCTCTTTTTGATGTAGACTAACCGACTTAATAAATAGTTGCAATTATGACGTAATTTCACAAATTTTTAGCTACTCCCATATAAAATTCTAGATCCGCCCCTGGTACATCGTCATCTTCATCTTTAATTTGGAGCATTAACATTACCTAGCAATTTTATAGCTTCCAACTTCCAGAAAATATTTTATAAACTCTTGCCAGCCAGCCTCTGGTTATGCCTATTTACACTGAAGCCCTCGATTTACCCTGAATCAGTAGGCGTCATAGTAATTTTAATAAATATATTACAACTAAACCTATATTTATCCAAATCTTTACAGTTTATTGCGTTATAGTATAAAATGGCGAATAAATTTATATTGCATACAGAATTTATAGTGATAATTTAAAAAATGTAGTTCAATTATTAGTATGATAAAGTTCGAATTTATTGATTTTAGTAAAATATTGATTTTATAAAATAAACTTTTTAAGAAAATATGTTTCGTTTATTTGATAAGCCTTTGTAATCGATATTTATTAATTAGATTTATAAACCTTAGTAAACAGATATTATTATATAGCTATATAGTAAAACTATAAGTTAAAATGATATTATTAATAATATAACTATAATATATATATAAAATAAAATAAAATAATATAACTATAACTAAAAGTTAAAATTTGATAACTTCCACAAAATAATTGAGTTTTTTAGCATAAAAATTGACAATTTTAAAACTATGTTCTTTAACCATTTAAAAAATATTTTACATTCACGCATGCGTAAAAGTAGCTCACAGAGAAGGGAAATAACTCCTTTAGATGTGTATGTCCAATGGATGCCTCAGGACATACTATTTTGGACTTAGACGTTTTCGGACCCCCATTAGCTGTCCCAAGACGTACAGTTTTGGACTTTGACGAATAGATCTAAACGGTACGCCCTATGGGCGTTATGGACGTCCTGTGCCCATTGGGGTATAGTTACTATAAAAATAAATAATAAAAATAATAATAATAAAAAAAAAAATACTATTTATAGTTTATTTGTTCAAAATGGATTTCGAAATGGACGAGGCAAACGTAACTGTGAGGAGTTTCCTGACCATTAAAATGATTGCAAAATAATATACTCCATTATCACTTTTATATCACCTTCATAAAGTTGAAAATTTCAAAAATTTTAATTTTTCTTTAGGTTTTTTTAAGTGAAATAAGATGATCCGACTGTCTGGTTTTGTGACGTGACGAATGTGAAGAGAATTTGAAAAATGCGACATTATTGTTACTCCTAAATAACTTATAAATGTAATTAAGCATGTGATATAAACTAAGATTTTTCTTTTACATAACGCTTTAAACGCCTAATTTGAGCTGACAATAAACATCCTTTATAATGTGACAACAAACATCCTTGCCCGTTTATTTAGCACATCAAATTTCTAATATTTCGGCGTTTCTGATTTATGGACAACCACTTATAGAGAAAAAAAATGATTATTTGTTAAAAATACTCTATTTTAAATCACTTTTTCAATTGATATTTTCTAGAGATGATGATTTCTCTGTGATGGTTTTTAGAGATTTCTATTGACGCTTATACGCTTTTTTTTTTCAATTTGTCAATTTGTTTGTTTTATTGCTGAAATATTGTAGTTATTTAAATACTAATTTTTCTATTTTATTTTTACACAAACTTTTTAAATATATATAACAATTTAAATAAAAACTCTTAAATAGTTATAAATAACTTGCTGATAAGTGCAAAGTTTTAATACAAGACAAAAGAAATTTTGAAGAAAGTTTAAAATAATAGAGTGGGTTGTTAATTTCAGCCATTATTTTTGATTATGAGATGTCAAAAAAAAGCAATATAATTAGCACATTAAATAATATTTTTATGAATATCTATAATTATTTGAAAAAAAATAGGATGCTCATCAAATTACACTTTTTACATTTAAAGAGTCAAAAAATCATTGATTTAATATCAATCAATGTCGAATGATATTAAAAAAAAAACATGCTGGGTTCCCAGTAAACACACCAACATCTATGAAACGTCAAAACAACGTTTCGACAAAGCGTTTAGGTTTGGTCGATTATCCGTTTAGAATGAAATCCAGAATAACGTTCAGAACAAACGCCCATAAAACGTCTATATTTAAACGTTTTTTAGACGTCTATTATAGGATTATTATACGTATATAAAGCGTTTAGATTTTGTCTAATTTACGTTTAATACTAGTCTAATTAACTTATATAAAGCGTTTAGATTTAGTCTAAGTAAACGTATATTAAACTTTTAGATCTTGTCTAATGGTTTCTTTAATTTTTATGGTAATTTCAATTTATTTAAGTTTTAAAACTAATATAAATTAAAATTACGTTATAACTTTTTAACTTTATTAAGTAACAAGAGTTATATAAGTCTTGAAATTTATAAATAAGATATAGTTATAAAAGTTATGAAATTTACAAAGATGTAGTTATAAAAGACCTGGTCTTATTTTTTATATTTTTCATAACTATTATAATATGTTTGTGAACTTTTATACTGAACTACTTATACTAGACTTATATTTTATAAAACAATATATGAAAGTAGTATAAACAACGGGTCCCAAGCCAAATAAGTGGATTTTCAAAAAATATGTCTATGGCGTGGAAAGTATGGTATTATTTCAATCATTTTTAAAAAGTGTATGATCTCTACCTATTATGGAGATTAATCATACTTTCTAAGAAAGTATGATGAATCTCTAATATTTTTCAGCATGTATATTATGAGATCTCTTCAACTGGAATGACATGGTATTTATTTAAATATTATTTCAACGAAGAAACAATAATTGTAAGGTGCCCAGTAAACACAGATTGGTTCAGAATTGGTCAATATTTAATCGAAATCGGTTGAAATAAGGTTAGACGTTGAGCGACCTATTATTGACTAAAAATTGACGCTTGATTTGAAATGCATATTTTAAACTTTTTTATATATACGTTTACTAAACGTCGATCTAACGTCTAGAATATCGACTTACATTAGTCAATATGGTAAACATTTAATCGACCTTAATTAAACATAAACATTTATAGATTTAAAATCTACGCTTTAAATCCTTCAATTTACACGCTTATTAAACGCCAATCAAACGTTTACAATATTGACTAATATAAGTTGTTATTTTAAACGTTTGATTATAGCCATTGGTCAGAAGACTCACATTACAGCTTAAGTCACGCGGTTTAAATAGGCATAATTAAAACGAAATAAAAAAGATTATTAGAAAATTACTTTTTATTGGCTAAATAATAAAATTAAATGCGTTTGCAAGGTTCACTTCCTCACAACAACTGAAAGCAAAACGACTGATTAATAAATAATAAACGAGTGTCGGGAGCTAAAAAGTTAAAAGTCTCTTATCGCGACAATCTACCTTCCTAAATGCCAACAGCTTAATGGACTCAGATGTTTTAGAAATTATTGATTGCAACATTGACACAGTTAAAAAATATGAGTTGCTAGTCTCTCGTTATAAAAGTCCTGCTGCAAGAACTTTTTTTGTAAGTATATATATATAACTTTCATAAAACGAATTTAAACTGTTTATATATATAAACAGTTAAAATTCATTTTGTAAGCGCTAGTATGATAGTGTAACAGTAGGTATTCATCTTTGCATTAATCAAGAGGTTTAATAAATGAATTTTGTTATGTTTTTATTTTAAATGCATTTTATCTAAGTTTAGTTACATTTGCTAAAGAAAATTGGTAGAGCAGTGCTGGTAAAAGTCATTGCAATTAATATGGCGCAACTTACGAAACTTTCCATGTTTATTTTGTACAAAAATAAACATGGATGGTACAGGAATTTTTGAAAACTTCCATTCAGAAAATCCTCTATATGTAAAGTTATTCTGTGTAATTCCACTTTTAATTTATAAATGTACATTTAAATTACTTAAATTAGAATAGTTTTTTGCGGTTACAAATCAGGTTAAGAAATCAAACGATCAGGATAAGAATGCAGAAGATGATGTTGCACAAACAGGTGCATGATAAACAAGTGGGGTAGACGGTATTCTAGGAAGATTTTTGATAATGCATAAACCAGTGATCCAAAATATTTGTTTATGAGTTTATTGGTTTTATAAGTAATCTTTGGCTTAATCTTAATGTAAACTTTTATTTTCTGCTGAGATTATATTTATAAACATTTGATAGAAAATTTTTAATATGATATTTCCACTACCAAAAGCTTGATCATTTAATTTTTTTTAATTATCAAAACATAAACAAGCATAGTGCACAAACATTTTTTCTCTAAACCCCCACTATATGAAAATGTTTTATATAAGTTTATAACTTTATATATAGTTTTATAAAATAAAAGTCTAGTATAAGTAGTTCAGTATAAAAGTTTATAAACATATTATAATAGTTATGAAAAATATAAAAAATAGGACCAGGTCCTTTATAACTATATCTTATTTATAAATTTCATTACTTTTGCAACTATATCTTATTTATAAATTTCACGACCTATATTGCTCTTATTATTTATATAAGATTAAAAAGTTATAACGTAATTTTAACTTATATTATATTTAAAACTTAAATATATTACCTAAATCAAAGAAACAATTAGACAAGTTTAATATACGTTTATTTAGACTAAATCTAAACGCTTTATATACGTTCATTAGACTAGATTTAAATGTAAATTAGACAAAATCTAAACGCTTTTTAAACGTCTAATAATCCTATAATAGACGTCTAAAATACGTTTGAATATAGACGTTTTATGGACGTTTGTTCTAAACGTTAATCTGGATTTCATTCTAAACGGATAATTGACCAAATCTGAACGTTTTGTTGAAACGTTGTTTTGACGTTTAGTAGACTTTGTGTGTTTACTGGGTGAAATCTAGCTCATGCATAAAATAAAACATATTCTATTACAATTTTTTAAGACTTATCGATTCTTTATTATTAATCCATGAGTTGAACGAATCATGATTTTTATACCACTTTACTAATGATTTGTTTTTGAGTTTACAAATAACTTTTTCAATACTAAATATGTTTTGGTCAGTTTTTTGCAGTTCTTGTTCATAAAAAGTACCTTGTATTTCTTCACCATTATTTTCAGTTATTTTATACGTTGGTGGATCTGTGATCTGATCCTGTGACACTGTAAAAACCTCCTCAGTCCATCTCGGTGTGTAGGTGTGTATCCTTTATCAAACGTTCCCTTCTTTTTAGTTATCTTAACTCTATCACTAATTGAAAACTTTGGTATAACAGACTCCGATCGTACATTTCCATTTAGATTTAACCAAACAATATTTTCATTCTTTTTATCACTAGCTTCAACTGGTGTCATTTTAATTGAGGAATGCTTAGTGTTGTTGTATTTTTTACCATTTCATCTAAAACGTCGATATATCTTCGAGTAGAATTAGCTGAAAAGTACTTAAACATTTTATCTTTCATTGTTCTATTCCAACGTTCAACTACGCAACTTTTTTCTTCATTTTTAGTTGAATATAACTGATTACCTAGCGCTTTAACATGCTTATTATAAAATTTTAGGCTTTTATCCACCCATATTTTATCACACTTTCTTTCTTCAAAGATTTTATTTAATACATCAGCAATATCAACTCCAATTTTACTCCTGAAAGGAACAATTCATCCATACTTTGAAAAAACATCTATCACTATTAATAAGTATTTTATATCATCTTTGAATTTGGAAAAAGATTTCATTTCAACTAAATCAGCAGTTCATATTTCATCGATTCCATTTACAATAACTTTTCTTTTTCTGAAATGATTTAAAACTCGTCTTTAAAGTTCGTTTGCAAGTTTGTCAGTCCATTTCAATACATTATCTTTGTTTTTTTTACTTGATTGTTGGTAGGTTTATTTGACAACTAATTTATATGAGTTCAAAGAGCCTAATCCAAACTTTGCTTGAGATGATATAATAGGTTTTATAATACCTCGTTCAATTCTTTCACGTATTGTAGGATATTTTATAGCATCCATTTCATCGATCATAATTTTATCAGCTAAATTTCTTTATGAAGTATCATCGAAGTATTTATAAGCAAGTTTGTGATGGAAAGCTGCATTATCAACTCTATCTACAGGTTTACTCCATTCTTTATATGCGCCAATAGAAGTTAATCGTTCATCTAAATTAGTGCCAGGGCCTGCAAAGTTCATACCAAGTAAGTGCATTTCACCAGGAAAATGTGACCATGGTAGTTTTATTTTACTTGTTACTGAATTATTTGAGCTTACTAAATCACCTTCTTCTTTTGCTGATACGAGTTTAGTTTTTATTTTTCCGCAAACAACACAATTTCCACGTTGCATATTTTTATAGCTTTTACTAACAATATTTTGTAAGTTTAGTGTAGCAGTTTTGTTTCTACATTTGAGACAGTACATTTTTATATATATAGAAAATAAAATAAATAAATGTATTTTTTAGAAAAACTTTTAAATATATAAAAATAGATATTGTAGATTTGTCATGGAATGCGAATAACAATAAGAGAAATAATAATAAGTTGTTTCCTAAGAGTATAAGGGGAATTATAGTTGAAAGGTCAGGTTGCGGAAAAACTACTTTATTATTAAATTTACTTTTGAGACCTGGTTAGTTAGACTATAATAATTTACAAGTTTTTGGAAAATCTCTTTTTCAACCAGAATACAAAATATTAAAACAATCTTTTGAAAAAAGACAAAATAGAAAAATTTAATACAAACCCTGAGCTTTTAATTGAAGACATTTCAAACAATTTAAATGAGAAAACGGATATGGAGTGCAAGTTTTTTGAAACAGCAGAAGTTGAACCTCATCCTGAAAATCTTGATACTCATAAGAATAATTTGATGATACTTGATGGTTTACAATTAACAAAGCAAAATAAGTGAGAAAATATTATATAAGAAATTTATATTTATAAAAAATTTATATTTATATTTATATTTAATAATAATATTTATATTTATAATAATAATATTTTTTAATTATTTAATAATAATATAATATTTTATAATATTTATATTTATATTTAATAATAAAATTTATATTACATTAAAAAAATTATATTTATAAAAAAAATTATATAAGAAATGAGTTTGAAAATATTATATAAGAGGAAGACATAGTAATGTAGATTGTTTCTATCTTGCACAGAATTATTTACCTAGGCAAACTATACGAGATAATACAAATTTTATTGGTTTATTTCCACAAGACACAAAAAATTTAAATCACTTTTATAATGATCATATTGTAAGTGATATGCCAAAAGATGAGCTTAAAGATTTTTGTAAGAAAGCTTGGTCAGAGCCTCATAGATTTGTTATTATAGATCTATCTTCTAAAAAAGATTATGGAAAATATATAAGTGGATTAAACTGTTTTATATACCAACTTGTGAATTTAAAAAAATATAAAAAAACAAAATATTATCTTATATATAAAAAAACAAAAACGACATATTATTTATCAGTAAGCGGAAATAGCAATATCTTAAAAACTAAGTTTTCCTCAATCATTACACTTAGAGAAGATAGAGAATATGAAATGGCTCTAGTTAGATTAGAGACATATTACAGTTTTCCTAATATTAATTCTTTAAACAACGATTTTAGATATAGCGCAAATATTGTTTTTTAGATATAACTTGGAAGGATATAAACATTCCAGATGGATGTTATGAGATTAATGATATAAATAAATTTATTCATTTGATTATGATAGAAAACTGTGATGCAAGTTTAGGAGTTACAAATATTACAATTGATGGAAATATTAATACATTAAGAATAGCTTTAACTATTGCAACTAGTTTTTAAGTTGATTTTACAACTACAAATTCATTTAGAACTGTTTTTGGTTTTGACAGTGGAATATATTCACCAGGCTAAAATATATCAACTAATAAAGTAAACCTATTAAATGTTAACCCAGTGGGCACATGACCTAAAAATGACGTCTTTTGAACGTTTAAAAGACGTCCAAAACATTTAAAAAACGTTTAAAAGACGTCTTTTTTACGTACCGTGTCCGCGGGGAATAGTATACGAGTAATAAGTAATATAATAGGATCATCGTATGTAAACGGAGGAACTGATAACGTTGTATATTCATTTTTTGCAACTGTAGGTCCTGGTTATAAAATTGTTCAAGAGCCGTATAGCTTAATTTATTTACCAGTAACACTAAAAACATTATCAAAAATGAAAAATAAATTGCTTGATTAAAATGCAAATCTTTTGAATTTATGAGGAGAAGAAGTAACTATTACATTTTATATAAAAGAAGTAAAGTAGTATTTATTATTAAAATAAATCGTTAAAATTATATTTTTCTATTTTTTTTTAAATTATTTTAATTTATATATAAAAATAAGTAAATATACTAATATTAAATTAAATGTTTCGCAAGGGCAATTAGAAAAACTTAAAAAAGCAATTAAAGATGGTTATGGAGGTAGTATTAAGTTATCACATTCAGATCTTAATGGTGAGCATGTATTTGCTGTAACAGATTATCAATTGAATAGAATTAAAAGAGCATATGAAAAAGGTAAAGGCTTAATAGTTACTCTAAGTAAAGCACAACTAGCTCACAATTCTCAAATAGAGTAAAGATTTATTGGAGCACTGTTACCTTTCCTTGGTGCAGCTGGAAAATTTTTATTATGAGGCGTTGCTCCAGCACTTGCAATAGGATTATTACCAGGAGTAGATTCAGTAGCTGGATCAGCTATGGTTGATAAAATAGCTGGAAGGGGTGTTATGTACTTAAAAAAGAATGGAAAAGAAATTAAAATGACAGCTGCAGGAAATGGTTTATATTTGAGACCATGGAGTAAAGGAAGTTCTGTAGGTGATGGATTGTACTTACGTGACTGAAATGGATATACATCAACAGGATCATGTTTATTATTAGGACCAAATTCACCATTTGCTAATATTCCAACTTTGAATATGATTCTGTGATTTCTTGAAATTTTTTATATATTGCATATGAAAAGAAATGCTAAGAAATAATCCGCATACACATAAATTTATAAACAAATATGTACCAGATGAACCTCTAAAAATACTTCTACATTCTAAGGCACACAAAGATTTAAAGCACCCTTCAGTATTAATAAGTGAGAATAAATATGAAATATTTGCACAACATGACATTTCAATAAAATCTCTATCACATCAATAATTCTTTTAAAGTTTGGTGTAGTATTTAATGAAGGTGTTGCGTTAGTTTCACTAAAACAAGAACTTGAATTAAAAATGTTAAGTTTACAAAATTCTGTAATATCAGAGTCTGTTGATGATATTGTAGTAAACGTTGTTAATAACTCTGATTCTGATGTATTTGTTAAAAGAGGAGTTTATGTTTTTTGAATTTATTGTAAATATTAAAAAAAAATATTTTTACTTAATAAAATGTATAATATATATTCAAATATCCATGCAAAGAGTGAAAATGATGATAAAACTTTCAATAAAATATATCCAAATCTTTCAAGTGCACCTAATGAAGATAATAAGATTATTAGTGCTCATATATATCGCCTAAACACAATTTGTGAGATTCATAAAGAATAAGAGCGTAAGAGAGAGAAGAGAAATATGCTAAGTAAAAAGAGCTGTAAAAATAATTTCAGCAATTGATAATTCATTACTAGAAAGCACTATGGCACTTGGAACTATTGGAATTGGCTTTTTAGCAACAATAATTGCAGCACCAGTAGCTATTGCATTTGAAGGTGCAGTATTAGGAGCAGGTGTTTTATCATTATTAGGAGGGCAAGTTAATAAAAAATTGAGTTTAAAAGCAGAAAAGCATGAAAAAGTTAAAGTTCTTGCTGATTCAAAACTAAATACAATAAATGACTATATTTCTTAAGCTTTTGTCGATGAAAGTATAAATGACAATGAATTTAAACTAATACTTAGTGAACTTGAAAAATTTATAGCCATGCTTGAGCAAGTTAGGACAAATTCAAAAGAATTAATTAATAAACAAACTAAAGAATCATTAATTAAACAAGGAAGAGATGATGCAATTAATATACTTAAAAGCAAATTTAGATGTAAAAGCACAAAAAAAGTTATTAAAATAATTTAATCATAAAAAATAAAACATAAAATACAACATAAATTCTTATGTTGTATTTTTTTTATTTTTTTTATAAAAAAACGAAAGGTAATTTCTAAAAAATGAAGATCCTGAAAAAAGAGACAAAATTGTTAAAGATTTCTTAGATATTAAAAAAAAGAATACAAAATAATAGTTTACATGAAAAGATGGGTGAAACCATAGTCTATAGAAATAAACCCTAGTCTGGCAATCTATTGTTTTCCACTATTGTTATGTTTCTCCACTTAAAAAAATAAAAACATTAGTCACGTGATTAATGTAGATGCAAGAAAATTTTTTAAATGGCGAATTCTGAAGCGACTCAAGAGAATCTTAATTTAGTTAATCTTGATAATTTAGATGAAGATCTCTTAGATAAAATATTTGAAGTGGATATCAATAAAGCATTTGAAAAGGTGTACAATTCTTTCTTGTTATATAAATTTAATCGCAAAGTTTTTCAAAGAAAACAAATATCCAATATAATTGGTGTTAATATATATATATATATATATATATATATATATATATATATATATATATATATATATATATATATATATATATATATATATATATTTACTGATAAAATTACTTTTACTTTCCAGGTGATTTCTTCTGAGGAAATTTCATGTATTACATGTGGACAAATTTGCAAGTCTAAAGGAGGTTTAAAAAGACACATAAATTCATCACACCCTTGCCTATTAATGCACCAAAGGAGGAAAAATTTGATCATTTAACAACTATTATGTTTTCTGGTATTGTTAAGGAGGTGCAAAATACTTTATCTTATGACACTTGCTATCCAGAAAAGATGAGACAGGCAATTAAAGATTATAATTTTGAATTCAATGATAACCTGTACAATGAAGTAACCAAGTTAACAGCTGAATTCAGATCATCGGGAAATGCTGAGATTTTTTTATCAAAGTTTTATTCAAGCATTGTTCTATCTGCCCATAATTATATTTTAAATTTAGATAAACGTTTAGGTGCTTTACTAGTCCTTCAAATTGGAAACCATATTTTGAGTTTTTGTAAAAAACAGCAAAACACTGCTCATGAAGAAAACATAACAAAACCAATAAGTGCACAAGAGCTAGATGGATTGCAGTATTTAGCTGGTTATGTTGTACACAAATTTATAAAAAAAACAAGAAACAATAAATACTATAATTCAAAAATTAATCAGGACACAATGGAAATACTTAAAAAATTTACAACAGATGCATTCATTGATCAAAAATTAATTTGTACCCAGAATAGAGGGGGTTTAACTGTTGCAACAAAAGAATGTCAAAGTATTTTTATTTTAACTGAAGGTATGTTTCGGAGAGAAACTAGCCAAAGCAACCTTAAAAGAATTGATGTTGCTAAAATGGTTAGCTCATTGATGGAAGACAGAAAAATTATAAGTTTGTATAGTAACATTGTTGAAACATTTGAAAATGAAAACTCAGTTTCTTATAGTGATCTGGCTAATAACATTTTAGAAAATATGCTTAAGCTTTATTTTCGCATACGCTCATTTTCATTAACTAAAGATATTGTTCAGTTGCACAAAGAGAAGAAAAAAGTAAAATCTTTGCGCAAAACAATCAAAAAAGCATCTCAGAAACTTTGTTTACAAGAATAAAGAATATTTAACACGCAAAGTAAAGCAAGTTTTATAACAAAAAAAAAAGTTTTATGTATTTTTATTAAGAAAATCTCTTTATTTATTATAAATAAATTTATTTAATGTCCAAACACTACCTAAGAAGTCTTATAATAAAAAGTTTGTGTCAGTTTAATGTTCTTCAGAATTTTTCATACATGCAAAACAACTTATTTATCTTAACGTTTCTTAAGTGGAGTTTCATCAACAATTGTCCAAGATGGTACGCGTTTTGTTTTATGAGCACCTTTTGTGTTACCAGTAACAGGCACAACTGAGCGCTGCATTCTCAATGTATTTGACTGATAACCAAACTGATGTATGGTAGGATTATCATTTCTTCTTCCTAAACTACGATGTCTTCCAAAATGTTCCTCTAAAACATCTTGATTGAAACGCTCACTAAGAACATAAGGCATTCCAGTATTTAATAAGTATTTTGTTACCTCAATAAGAGAATATGAAGTAATTCTAAGGCCTTCATATGTTTGGGAAGACAAAAACATTCTCTCTCGTTCATCATTTGAGAAGTCACCAACACGTTTAGAAACATTTTCTTTTCAAAGTTTTAAATTAGAAAATTTTCTTTTAACCATGTAAATCGCTCATCGTTAACATTTTTATATGGTTCTAAAAATGGCTTACGCTTTGTTAAACATTCTGAATGGTTTCGTACATTCATACAATCAAAAAATTTATCAGCAAACTTGCACAACTCTGCAGTTTTATGCATATAAGCAGGGTAATAACTTTCAATGACATTAGACACTGTTTCACCTAATACTTGGGTAGCCAATCGAACATTCATTACAGAAAATGGTGTCAAGTTAAAATGATCAGACGTAAGTTTTGGAATAAGTTTTAAATTACGCTCAAGTTCATCGTTATATAGTTTTTTAAAATGATACCAAATAATATCATTTCCATTCCACATATGGCGTGTAAAAGTTCCACTTAAGCCTAATAAAGAAAAAAATAAAATCATTGTAAGTCTTCCAAATGATATTAATGATTCAGTATAAATATTTTAATAAATTTTTTTAAAAATTTTTACATTCTAATATGCGATTAATTCATGTATGCATTTATAAAAAAAAGTTTTGAAATATACTAACATAAACATTCTCACAAAAAAAATATTAACACAAGGACATATTTACACAAACATTTAAAAAATAGGCAAAATTTTACCTGAATGGTAAAGGCAATTTCTAAAAGTTTTATAAGGTAAGGTGCATCAGCAAAAAAGCAAATAAATCTATCATTTGCAAATAGATTTATTGTACGATATGTTACTTCATTATCAACCAACCCATCCATCATTTTATGCATTCGATAAAACTTTCGGTTGGTAGATGCCCCATCTGAAACTGCTGCAATGACATAAAGATCACATGTTAACTCAAGAATTGAAACAGCTTTCCAAAAGTTCATCATAAGCTGATTTGATGTAACACCTTTTGTAGCAAAATATGCTAGACTAAATTTTAAATCAGATGCTATGCCTCTTAGATAATAAATAAGAGCATGAGTTGCAAGTGCACTTGAATTTGGAAAAGTACTGTAGTTGATATTTGGATCGCCAAGGTCTACATATCCAATAAGTTCATTTGTAAATTTGTCAAAAACTAAGTCCTCTTGAATCTTGATTTCAGCAAAAGAAAGACAAACAAATCTCTGGTAACCAATTAGAGTAGAAGTTTTATGCAGAAGTTCATCTATGACTGAAGTATTAAAACCCACACAAGGTTTTATGGCATTTTTGTAATCTCTAAGTGTTCTGAGACTTGGAAATTTTAATATTTTGGCAGATCACAATTCATCGTAAGCAGATGCAGACTTCATTGCTAATGATAAACAAAACCTAATTATCATTGGATGATATCTCATCTTTGAAGTTGGATTAGAAAAAAATTTTTGTTGTTGTTTCCATAACATTTTCATAAATGGGGATACTTCATTATTATCTAATCTCATAATTTCAAAAACTTCATCACTAATGTTAGATGGCACAGCTATTGATTTTGATACAATTTCATTTTTTATTTTTTCTATTATTTTTGTTAATTCCTTGCATTCAAGTCTTTTTTCTTTTAAGGCTAATATAATTTTGTTTGGATGAGTGCTTTTTAAAGGAGCATTCTTTTTTGCAGGAACAGTTGAGGTTTTGTTTTTTTGTGCTAACTGTTTGTAAACCTTTTTTTCAAAGTTAGAACATTTGCTACAAATATTATTTTCTGACAATAAAGAACAAAGGATGTCACAATTTTTAGGTCTTAAATAATGCTTGTGGACTGAGAGTCCTGCTTGCAAGCCAGTTGAACTAATTTCAGTTGAAACATAATGACATATAAGTTCACTTGAGGTAATATTTGTTAATCCAAGGCATACTTTAAAATTCTCTATTTCAGTTATTAAGTCAGAGATAAAGACATTTTTTACACTTCCTAAATATTGTTTTATAAAATAATGGTCACTCTGAAGGACCCAACCAAGGACAACGCAACTATAAACTAAAGATTCATCAACAATGATTTCATAAGTAGGAACCAAGAAAGGCTTTGTAAATTTTTTGAATGATATTGTTTTCTCATGATGAGTTACCATCCAATTATCTGTTAATTTGAGTTTATTTGCTCTATTTTTAAATTCCAAGAAACTTTTGTAGCATTTTGAGTTTAAAATTTTATCACTTGCCCTGTCTTGTACAATGTGTTGATGTTTACGTCCTGGATGTTGTGATTTCTCGTGAGATTTTTTCGGTAAGTTTTTAGTTGGTATTGCAAGTAGCTTTAAAGTTTTTCTTTTGTTCTCTAAAATATAAAAAACCAAAGGTTTTGTTAATTGTGGATTTTTTTCTGTATGATAGGTAATGAAGATATTTGTATTAATTTTTAGACTTGTATTAATTGTGACAATTTTTTATTTATTTAAATGCTTACTTGTTAATTCAATATGATCTGTAGAAAAATGTCTTTCGCAAATGTAAATTTTTCCTAAAGCTACTCGATCTTTCAACTCTTTATCTGCAACACGATATTTAAACAAAACATTAACTATTTCTTTTCTCCAGTTTGAATGAAATTCATCATTTCTCATTGGAATTTGAAATATGCTAATTCCTTTATATTTACAAGAACAAAAAACTCCGCATCCAGGGAAAGCACAGTTCTTTGCTGGCATAATAATAGAGTTTTTAAAAAACTTTCTTTTGATACCATAAATAAATAGTAGTAAACACAACAAGGTCGAAGGTTTCAAGATTTTATTCTAAAATGTAAAAAGTTTTGTTTGTTTTGCATCTACATTGATCACGTGATGCAAATTTACGGAATTTTAAGTTCAAACAAAGACATTGCCAGACCAGGGTTTAATTCTATAGACTATGGTGAAACTAATTTACAGTTAGACTTAGAAAAATTGTATGAGGCATTAGTTGATATTCAAGATGGAATAACATAAAGAAATTGAAAGATCAAGCTAATAAAGTTGCACTCACTTTTTCAAATTCTTATCATGAAGCAAATAGAGAGATAATGATAACTGATTCTAAAGAACTATTGCGTTTTCATGAAGAATATAAAGGTATGAGGCTAGGAAAAGTTGCGGCAAATCATCTAAAAATGTATGCTACTAGTAAAAAATCTACAGATACTACATTTGGAATATATAAAAAAAGTGGTATATTCTATATTGGAAAAAAACTTATTATTTATGAAAACACATATTATTTATGATGATACAATTATTGATGATGAAACATATTATGGTACTCCTGGACTTTTGGAGTTGATGACAGAGTTTAATCCTGATAAAAGAATATATAATGAAGATGACCTTAAAAATTATAGAAGTATATTAATACAAAAAGATGCTATAACTACTGAAAACCCTAACAAACCAAAGTCATCTCGTAGTGGAAAATACAAAGAAATAATAGCCCCCATTTGAAAAGATTTAAAATAAAATATGAAGCGTGAATTGAGAGGAACAGGAGTAGGAACAGGAGGAGGAACAAAAATACAAACTATAATTCTTCCTAACGACCCTAATGCGTTAATTGAAATGCTTGAGTTACGTATAGCTGCATGGAAAGCAGGTAACACTGGAGCAAGAAATGAAGCTGTTGCAATTTGTGATGAATTATTATGACAAGGTATAATAGATAGTTTACAGTATAAAGCAATACAAAATAATTTATAATTATATATCAGCGCATATAAAAAAAATATATATAGCACATAAAAAATGATAGCTGTTCATAATAAAAGATATATAAAGAAACATGCTATTGGAGGAAGTGGTATATTCGAAAGTATAAGAGATTTATTTAAACGAATAAAAACGTCAAATGTAACAAGAGTATCATCAGCTATCTTGAAGAAGCTGGCTGCTAGTGATTAAGGAAAAACTGCAATAACTGCTGCTAAATCAGCAGGAAAAGAACTTTCAACATCAGCGATAGAAGCGATAGAAGAACTTTCAACATCAGCTGCTAGAAATGCTGCAGTTGAAAAAGGAAAACAAATAATTGATAAAGCATGTTCAAAAATATTTTCGCAACCTGTTATTGATAAAAGAATTGATGAAATAATTTCAAATTTGGTTGGATCTAATGATCAGATTAATAATGGATCTGAAAGATCTAAAAAATATAATGCAGATGCTATATCAACAAATATAAATAAAATGATGATGGGTTCTGCAATAAGATCATCAAAAAAATTATCAAATGAAAATGCTTTAAGAATAGAAGATCTAGTTAAAAAATGACGCGGCTTTCGACTTGCATAGTTTACTTGCTTAGTAGACTTGCATAGACTTGCTTAGTAGACTTTAGATTTAACTTGTTAAATCAATGAGCTACGCTTAGACTTGGGAAATTTTTTATGCACTTATTAGTTTTTTAAGAATTGTCAATCAAAAATTGTTTTTTTATATTGTATATAAAAAAAACAAAATGACGACTTCTGAAGTATTAAATTTTACAGAAATCCCAATTGTAGATAATGGAATTGGAAGAATTGAATTCCATGAATATGAGCCAGTGGCTCGTACAAATCTAAATATTGCTAGAGAGATAAGAATCAACATTGAACAACAACATTTGTTCACACTTCCATCTAAAGTTTATCTGTTATTTGAAGGACAACTTGTTAAACTTGCAGATGGAATAGCTTATGCTAATACAGATGCAGTGACGCTTTTACTAATGGTATTATGCATTTATTCAGTCAAATATCATACCAATTATCAAACCAAGATATAGAATCTATTTATCATCCAGGTCAAGCAACTACAATGTTAGGAATGCTTAAATACCCAATTGACTTTCAATTAGCGCAAGGATTAAATTATTTGTGATATAGAGATATTATAATAACAGCAGTACTTGCTGATAACTTAGGGTTTGCATTAAGAAAAGCATACATAACTCAGAAACCAACTACAAAAGGAAAATTTTCATTTTGCATACCTTTAAGACACATTTTTGGATTCTGTGATGATTATGACAAAGTTATTTATGGGTTTAACATACAATATTTCTTGTAAGAAAAAGTGATGATGACGCAATTTTTAAGATTGCTGCTGCAGCTTTAGGAAAAGTTAATCTTAATAAAGTATTATTGCTTATACCACATGTGATCCCATCACATGTAGAAAAGATTAGTCTTTATAAATCTATTGAATCAAAAGTGACACTTCCAGTAAGTTTTCGTCAGTGTGATAATATATCTGTTGCTAAATCTACTATATTTTCTTGGAGATTGAGCATAAAGACATCTCCTGAAAAACCAAGAAACATTATTGTCGCATTTCAAACAAGTAAGGATGGAGATCAAAATGATAATACTTCAATATTTGATCATTGCGAACTGAAAAATATGTACATTATGCTTAATCAAGAAAGATATCCTGCTGCTGATTAAAACTTGTCATTCCCAAATCAGCAATTTTCAAGAGCTTATAGAGATGCGTTTAATGAAAAATTTTATGGAATGTATGAATTGATCACACACAGCAATACAACTCCTTCTGACTATAAAGATTTATACCCAACTTTTGTTTTTGATGTTAGTAAACAATCAAAAAGATTAAAATCATCAACAATAGATGTACAAATTAAAGCAACAATTAATACGGCTGTTCCAGCAGATACTGAAGCTATTGCTGTTGTAATATCTGATAGAATGATAGAAGTTCAATCAGACGGGAATGAAATGAATGTTGTTTATTAAATTTTTTGAAAATTAATCAAAATTTTTTTTCATTATATATTAAAAAGAATGAAATACACAAAGAAAAGTTTGAAAAATCTATTAGAAGAAAATAGCATTTCAAAAACATCTGACAATATCGCTTCATTGCTAATGATTGCTATAGATAATGGGTTGTTAGATAAAGAATCAATTATAACTGAAGTGAAAGATGTAAATGATAAAAGACCAGTTAGGAGACCTAGAATACATCGAATGAAAGAATCAAATGAGAAAAAAACAATTAAGCTTAAAATAAATCCTAAAAAACAAGAAAAAAACGAAATAGATCCAAAATATGAAAGAATAAAAACGATTAAGAAAAAACCAGTCACTGTTAAAATTACAAACATGGAAACTGGAGAAGTTAAAATATATAAATCATTATATAGTGCTTTGCAAAATACTAAGCATGGACGGAGATATCTTGAATTACGTGATGGAAAAATTGATAATGAATTTAAGATTGAAATATTTAAATCTGAAAATTCTGAGAGAGAGCTAGAGGGTGGAGACGTATAGAATATTTATAATAGGTATATGCTTAAAAAATATTTGCATGTGCTTTGTAAATATTTTTAATAAATAACATCTTGTTATATAGAAAAATGGAAAATATACTAGATGAATCCCCAGTCGGCATATCTAGTATTGTAAATACTCGGAGTATTGATCACGTATAACATACCGCCGTTGAAAAAATACGCATTTAGTTTTAAGTTTCGAATTCGAGTTTAATACCACTTAATTATCAAAAATACGTATTATTTAATACTTGATCCAAATCGGATACGATATCGTACCCGATCTTGATCAAATATCAACATAAAACGGAAAAACGAAAATCTTTGCTTTAAAGCGCATGGTTAAACTGAGATTGTGAAAGCAAGATTTAAATTAAAAAGCTTTCTCTTAAGAAATTTAGTAAAAAGTTTGTCTGCAATGAAAAGGAATAGTCAGGAATACATGAAAAGTTGTGTAAAGAGATATCGTTCTGCTAAAGCAGTATCGCATATCTCCAATACAGTTACAGTACTTTTTTGTACTAAAAAATTTACTAAAACTTTATCATAAAAATATTTATTACTACTTTTAAATTTATTTAGTTTTATGAAGTCCTAAATTAATATAATTCAAATATATTTTGCATCCTATCATTTCATACCTTGCTTATTTTATTATGTTAATTATTATTTTATTGACATTTCTGTTATGCTATGACCTTTTTTTTGTTCTGATTTAGAAAATTTAAAAAAATAAATTTAAATTTCGAGCCAACACTGACATTTTATTGTTGCTAAACGTTAAATTTTGTTTTAAGGATTGCAGTTCTTCTATCTGTTTTTTGCTCTTTATTCAATAAGTATTTGATTTAAATTAAATATAATTATAATTTGATAATTTATTACGAGATATATGTTTTTATATATGAATATATATATGAATCTTTTTAGATTTTTTCATGTTATTTTTAAGTTTTTTGTTCGCGCAATTCAAGTTACATATGTTTATAGTTTGCATATATGTTTATATTATGTTCAAAGTTAAAAAGTTTTTGATAAATATATGTATGTGGTAATATGTGTTATGTAATTGTTTTATAAATGTGTCATTAAAATAGTATAAAATGTATCAATTGTGTATATAAATATTATATGAGGTGTTTATATATGTTATATAAAGTTAAATAAATGTATTGTGTTTTATAGTTATTATATATGTTTATATTATGTTGTTTCCATGTTTTCAAAGTGTGCAACTTGGCAAACGTGTTGAGCAAGATTTTGCGTAAAGTTGTTATTTATGTTACTAATGTTGTTACATTTGGCTTACCTTTATGTTGTTGTCTATTGTTAAAAATTATAAGTGGTTTTATCATTGAAACTCACTGCTTTTAATCATTCACTAAAAGCCTCTCAAGAAAAATCATTTTGCCGTATATGCATTTTGTTTATATCTCAACTTGAATATTTAGAACCATGAAGTACCAACATAATTTGTTTTCTAAAAGCTAACATGAAATAACAATATTTAACAACTACTACTCTCTTATTAATTTTCGATTCATATTTGATATTTTTCTTTGTATTTACTTATTAATTACATTTTTTCATTTCACATTTATCATATGATGGATTTATGCGATATAAAAGAACAAATGTATGTAAATTTTTATGAATTTTTTCTAGGCTTTTCTAAATGTGTTTCTTATTCACATGGTTTTACAAGCAAGGTCTGCAAGCAAATTTGAGCTGAAAATTTTTTTCAGCTTTTAAGGAGAATTGGCGTTATTCTTTGTTTTATTTAATTTGTTTGAATATAGTAGTTCTAACAAATAAAGGTTTGTTTGTTCTTGGTTTTTTACTTATCTATTTTCAGATTCTTATAAACTAGGCAACTCAGCTAAGCAAGTTTTGTTCTATTTTTTAGTGCTATTGGAACGAGCTGAAAGTTATTTTTTAGAGTGATTGAAAAGAACAGGATGAAATTAATTGTTGTTGAAATGTAAGAAATGTAACTCGAAGTGCAGAAAACTTACTTGACAGAATTCAGCAAGCAGTGTTAATGTCTGTTAATTTGATTTTACTTTAGACACTTCAGAACAAAGCAAAGTATGAGTTTAACTATTTATAGTAACAAATAACACTTTTAAATCTAAATAGTTTTATTTATTTTTTATAATTTCTATCATAATTATGTTCTTTTTTTTCTTTTTTTTTTTACTTTGTCTACCCTTTGTCATCTTTTGATTAGTTAGCTAACTGTTGAAACATGGTTTTAATTTTGTAAAATTAGTATGATGTGAAATTTACTCTATTAATCATTAGTCAACAGTTAGAGAGAAGCAGGAGCTTAATTAAGAAATGCTGGAAATAAGCTTTTAATCAAGGTAAAAATAATTTTGTTTACTGGTAACATAATTAAACCAGTTACTTCTATTTATTCCGTGCTTTTTTACATTTGTTAACATGCTGCTTTGGAAACACTTTCTCTCTCTCTCTCTTAGATGAGTGGGAGATTTAATAAAACTTATGTAATTACTGAGCTCTTACGTATTTCTTAATACCACAAATGATAATGACCATTTATAAGAAATATCTTACGAGTTGCTTGCTATTTTATGATATAGTTGCTCAAATTGTTTAACTATAATTTTCCTTTGATTGTTCAAATATTGTAATAAATAAAATCTTTTTAGTCCAAGTATTTAAGTTAATAAAATATCTTTTTAAGTTGTGGTGTTATTTGCCAGCGTTACTATAGTAAGAATGTATACATTGTGTTGTCTAACCTTTTTATAATCTTTTTTAATTATTCTGTAGACAGAATATATGAACCTGTCATTTCGAAAAGATCACAAGTCCAAAACTTTTAGCAGTTAGTTTATAAGCTTGAATTAAAAATTTCTGTATGATTTATGTTTTTTTATAAAAAATAAAAAATACATAAGTTATATACGTTCTTTATTTATCTACTTCTATGTTTAATTTCTTTAGCAACCTAGACATTATTTTAATAAAAATCATATTTTTGTTAATTTTGAAAAGTTTTTGTAATCGGACTTGTGCCCTTTTCGAAAAGACAGGTTCATATATTTTCTGTTATTATTATCCTAATTCTATTAACAATAAAATGCAAATAGTACTTTTGCTATTACCCAGTCGGCAAATTTAGTTGTAAATGCGCATTAGAAACTCGTTTAAATACGTATCGATGTGGTATGTATGTTAGCCATTTTATCGTGTCGAACACGCTTTAGAACTACGCATTAGTTGCGTATAAAGACAGGTATACAATACGACGCCCACTGAGTATCAGACTCGCATTTGAAACTCTTGTAAACACGTATAAAACAAGATAACCAGAGAATATTCAATACGATATTTTCCTGGTATTACATGCGCATTTAAAATTTCCAGAATAAGCATTATTTACGAATATATGTTAGCCATTTTATCGTATCAAACGCGAATTAAAAATAGACATTAGATGCGTATAAAGGTATACAATACGACGTCTACTGAGTATCAAACTCGGATTTAAACACGTATAAAACGCGATAACCAGAGAATATTCAATACAATTTTATTAACTAATATGAATTCATAACATAATGATAATGACTAGCAGTAAGCAACCCATAATACGGGTTATGAGTTATTAAATCATTAATAACAATAAAAACACATTATTAACTTAATATATTATCTAAAATATTAAATACAAATTTATCTAAAATATTTTAACTTTGACTCCGCATCAGCAACGTCATTGCTTATAGGTAATGACATAAAGACCACATTAACATCAGTTGAGATCTCTTTAAAATCTGTCACAACACAAGTACCAGAAAAGGAAAGTCAAGTAAAGCCCGCAAATACCTAAAAAAAGACATAAAAAAAAAATTACAATTTTCTATTACAAAAGCACTATTTGCATTTTATTGTTAGCAGAATTAGGATAACAATAACAGAAAATATATAAACCTGTCATTTCGAAAAGGGCACAAGTCCATTTACCAAAACTTTTCAAAATCAACAAAAATATGATTTTTATTAAAATAATGTCTAGGTTGCTAAAGAAATTAAACATAGAAGTAGATAAATAAAGAACGTATATAACTTATGTATTTTTTATTTTTTATAAAAAAAACATAAATCATACAGAAATTTTTAATTCAAACTTATAAACTAACTGCTAAAAGTTTTGGACTTATGTCCTTTTCGAAATGACAGGTTCATATATTCTGTCTACAGAATAATTATAAAAAGATTATAAAAAGGCTTGACAACACAATGTATACATTCTTACTATAGTAACGCTGGCAAATAACACCGCAACTTAACAAGATATTTTATTAACTTAAATACTTGGACTAAAAAGATTTTATTTATTACAAAATTTGAACAATCAAAGGAAAATTATAGTTAAGCAATTTGAGCAACTATATCATAAAATAGCAAGCAACTCGTAAAATATTTCTTATAAATGGTCATTATCATTTGTGGTATTAAGAAATACGTAAGAACTCAGTAATGACATAAGCTTTATTAAATCTCCCTCTTGTCTAAGAGAGAGAGAGAGAGAGAGAGAGAGAGAGAGAGAGAGAGAAAGAGAGAGAGAGAGAGAGAGAGAGAGAGAGAGAGAAATAAAGTGTTTCCAAAGCAGCATGTTAACAAATGTAAAAAAGCACGGAATAAATAGTAGAATCTGGTTTTATTATGTTACCAGTAAACAAAATTATTTTTACCTTGATTAAAAGCTTATTTCCAGCATTTCTTAATTAAGCTCCTGCTTCTCTCTAACTGTTGACTAATGATTAATAGAGTAAATTTCGCATCATACTAAATTTACAAAATTAAAACCATGTTTCAACAGTTAGCTAACTAATCAAATGACAAAGGGAAGACAAACTAAAAAAAAAAAATGAAAAAAAGAACATAATTATGATAGAAATTATAAAAAAAAAAAAAATTATTTAGATTTGAAAGTGTTAATTGTTACTATAAAAAGTTAAACTCATACTTTGCTTAGTTCTGAAGTGTCTAAAGTAAAATCAAACTAACAGACATTAACACTGCTTGACGCGGAATTCTGTCAAGTAAGTTTTCTGCACGTCGAGTTGCATTTCTTACATTTCAACAACAATTAATTTCATCCTGCCTAGATCTATTTTTTTCATTTGACAACTATTTTCAAGTTGCCTTTTAGCATTTTATATTAAAAACTTCGTTGAGCCTAATACTATCTATTTCAATTTCACTGTTATCATTAAACATATTACTAGTAATCTTACTATTGTTACTATTGAATAAATGAACGTAAAAGAATCTTACAAATTGTGATCTTTTCTCATCAAAGACTTTATTTAAACGTAAGATTTATTGAAATCCATATCTTTTTATATGTTTATATACTTAAGTCATTTATCAAAAATGTTAAACAATATTTATTTACATCAATTATTTTTAATTTAACAAAGAATCTACAATGCACAAAATTATTTTTACCTTAATGAACAAAAATAATAAATGCACAATCTTGTATAAAAAATTGAAGCAATGTCAGTCAGTATATTTACTCTAAAGTAATTATTATAATTATAATAATAATAATTATTATATATATATATATATATATATATATATATATATATATATATATATATGTATATATATATATATATAAATATACTGAAATATAGGCAGATTTAAGTTTATAAACTTTCGTGTCAACAAATTACAGTCAGTTTTCCATGTTAAATACACAAAATATATATCTAATATAATATATATCAAATATAAAATAAATCCAATATAAAATAAAACAAAATAGTAAACTTACTCAAACCAGTATCACTTACACCGTGTGAAGTAACTAAAAAACACTTCAGTTCTTTTCAATCACTCTAAAAAATAACTTTCAGCTCTTTCCAATAGCACTAAAAAATAGAACAAAACTTGCTTAGCTGAGTTGCCAAGTTTATAAGAATCTGAAAACAGATAAATAAAAAACCAAGAACAAACAAACATTTATTTGTTAGAACTACTATATTTAAACAAATTAAAATAAACAAAGAATAACGCCAATTCTCCTTAAAAGCTGAAAAAAATTTTCAGCTCAAATTTGCTTGCAGACCTTGCTTGTAAAACCATGTGAATAAGAAACACATTTAGAAAAGCCTAGAAAAAATTCATAAAAATTTACATACATTTGTTCTTTTATATCGCATAAATCCATCATATGATAAATCTGATATGAAAAAATGTAATTGATAAGTAAATACAAAGTAAAACATCAAATATGAATCGAAAATCATTATATCTGATAGAGATAAGATGTCATGATAAGAGAGTGGTAGTTGTTAAATATTGTTATTTCATGTTAGCTTTTGGAAAACAAATCATGTTGGTACTTCATGGTTCTAAATATTCAAGTTGAGATATAAACAAAATGCATATACGGCAAAATGATTTTTCTTGAGAGGCTTTTAGTGAATGATTAAAAGCAGTGAGTTTCAATGATAAAACCACTTATAATTTTTAACAATAGACAACAACATAAAGGTAAGCCAAATGTAACAACATTAGTAACATAAATAACAACTTTACGTAAAATCTTGCTCAACACTTTTGCCAAGTCGCACACTTTGAAAACATGGAAACAACATGATATAAACATATATAATAACTATAAAACACAATACATTTATTTAACTTTATATAACATATATAAATACCTCATATAATATTTATATACAGAATAGATACATTTTATACTATTTTAATGACACATTTATAAAACAATTACATAACACATATTACAACTTTTTAACTTTGAACATAATATAAACATATATGCAAACTGTAAACATATACAACTTGAATTGCAGGAACAAAAAACTTAAAAATAACATGAAAAAATCTAAAAAGATTCATATATATTCATATATAAAAACAAATATCTCGTAATAAAATATCAAATTATAATCATATTTAATTTAAATCAAATACTTATTGAATAAAGAGCAAAAAACAGATAAAAGCAATCCTTATAACAAAATTTAACGTTTAGCAACAATAAAATGTCAGTGTTGGCTCGAAATTTTAATTTATTTTTCTAAATTTTCTAAAACAGTACAAAAAAAAGGTAATAGCATAACAGAAATGTCAATAAAATAATAATCAACATAATAAAATAAGCAAGGTATGAAATGATAGGATTTATAATATATTTGAATTATATTAATTTAGGACTTCATAAAGCTAAATAAATTTAAAAGTAGTAATAAATATTTTTATGATAAAGTTTTAGTAACTTTTTAAGTATAAACAAGTACTGTAACTGTATTGGAGATATGTGATACTGCTTTAGCAGTACGATTTCTCTTCATACAACTTTTCATGTATTCCTGACTATTCCTTTTCATTCCAGACAAACTTTTTACTAAATTTCTCCAGAGAAAACTTTTTAATTTAAATCTTGCTTTCACAATTTCAGATTTAGCGTGCGCTTTAAAGCAAAGATTTTCGATTTTTCGTTACATGTTGATATTTGATCAAGCTCGGGTATGATATCGTATCGGATTTTGATCAAATATTAAATAATACGTATTTTTGATTAATAAGTGGTACAGAACTCGAATTCGAAACTTAAAACTAAATGCGTATTTTTTCGGTATCAACGGCGGTATGTTAAACGTGATCAATACTCCGAGTATTTACAATACTAGATATGCCGACTGGGTAAAAATTGTAATTTTTTATTTTTATGTCTTTTTTTAGGTATTTGCAGGCTTTCCTTGACTTTCCTTTTATGGTATTTGTGCTATGGCAGATTTTAAAAAGAACTCAACTGATCTTAATGCGATCTTTATGTCGTTAACTATAAGCAAAGACGTTGCTGATAGGGTGTCAAAGTTAAAATACTTATATATAAATTTGTATTTAATTTTTTAGATAATAGATAATCAAGTTACTAATGTGTTTTTATTGTTATTAATGATTTAATAACTCATAACCCGTATTACGGGTTGCTTACTGCTAGTCATTATCATTATATTATGAATTCATATTAGTTAATAAAATTGTATCGAATATTCTCTGGTTATCGTGTGTTAGACGTGTTTAAATGCGAGTTTGATTCTCAGTAGGCGTCGTATTGTATACCTGTCTTTATACGCATTTGATATCTATTTTTAATGCGCGTTTGGCTCGATAAAATGGCTAACATATATTCGTAAATAATGCGTATTCTGGAAAGTTTTTAATGCGCATGTAATACCAGGAAAATATCGTATTGAATATTCTCTGGTTATCGTGTTTTATACGTGTTTACAAGAGTTTCAAATGCGAGTCTGATACCCAGTAGGCCTCGTATTGTATACTTGTCTTTTTGCGCATCAAATGCGTATTTCTAATGCGTATTCGACACGATAAAATGGCTAACATACATACCACATCGATACCTATTTAAACGAGTTTCTAATGCGCATTTACAATTAAATTTGCCGACTGGGTCTATTCCAGATATAGTATCTTCAGAAGTTTTAACTCCTACACCGTTTGTATATAGAACATTGACAATTACAAAAGAGCAGGAGACTTCAAAATATAAAAATATTAATTATTATTGTAGAATACAAGGATTTGGATATGTTTGAAAATCAGGATAAAGGTAAAACAATAAAAAATATGACAAGATATTTTTTTGAAAAAATTATTTAAATAAAATAAAAATTAAAAAAAAATATCTTGTCATATAAAAATGGAAAATAAAAACGTAAAAGAACTAAAACAAACCACACAAGAGCAAAAAATTAAACATTGTTATAGGATGAGAAAAAGTGAATTATTAGAAGTGTTAGCGCACACACCTGTTGACCGCACACCTTTAATTATAGCACAATCTACATAAGTTAGGAACACACTGATTTAACAAATACCATTGCAATCTACAACAGGTTGGCTAATGTCATATGTGTCTGATGCAATTAAAAATACAGTGAATACATTGACAGCAAAAAAAGAATCAACTGAAAAAAGTAAATTTAATTCTATTGCAGATTGAATTGTGTCATACGTACCTGATACAATTAAGAATAAAGTCAATCAAAAAGTCAACACAATAACAAATTTATACAATAAATTGGAAGTTAAAAATAAAGTTGAACCTCAAAATAAAGTTGAACCTAAAAATAAAGTTGAAGAAATAAATGCAATAAAATTTAAATTAAATCAATCATCTATTTAAAATGTGACAAAACAATTTACAGCTAAAGGATTAGAAAGATATGATGCTTTATCATTCATAAATGCTGCTAAAAAAAGTGCAATTAAAATAATAAATGAAAATAAAAATTCAAAGTTTTATATCGCTCTCATTTGTGTAATGGAGCGTACTTCTATTCTAACAGGAGAAACTATAACCACAACTGCTATATTTAGAACTAATAATCAAGTTGTTTTAGAAACAACAGATTTGAATGAATTATACGAAAGTGTTAAGCATGAAATTTTGGAGTCATTATCATCTTTTCAACAGTTAGGATCAGGTTGGAGGTTTGTTTCTGTTAAAAAGACGGAAATAAATATTATTGAGTATAATCCTATTAAAGCTAAATACATTCCACTTGATAAAAATTTAGCAAATAAAAATGCGAAAATTAATATAAAATATGAAGATAATCAATGTTTCAAGTAGTGTGTTGCAAGCGCATTAAATCAAAAACATAATCATCCTGAAAGAGTAGATAAGGAGCTTAAAAATCAAGCAGAAAATATAAACTGGGATAAAATAGAATTTCCACTATCATTAAATCAAATCACACAATTTGGGAATAATAATCAAGATATCAGTGTTTATGTATTTGGTAATGAAAACTCAGAAGTTCATATTTTGTGCGTGTCAGATAATAATGAACGTAAACATCTAATAGATTTATTATTATTCTCAAATCGTGAAACTAATCACTATTGTTTAATAAAAAGTTTAAGCAGACTCTATCTTCACAAACATCTAAGAATAAATGTACTATACACTATTGTAGGAATTGTTTACTTGGGTTTAATTCTGAAGAATCTTTGTATAATCATAAACCGTATTGTGAAACACATGATTCAGTACGCATTGAACTTCCACCACCAAATTCAACAATGCAATTTACTAATCACAATAAATCAATGAGAGTTCCATTTGTAGTATATGCTGACTTTGAAAGTTTTATCAAACCAATTGACACTTATGAACCAAATCCAAATAAATCTTATACTAAACATTATTAAAAATATATTCCAAGTTCATTCTGTTTTAATATTAAATGTTTGGACGAAAGTATTTATCAAAGTAGTCCAGTCACATTTACTTCAACTAATGAAACTGATGATGTTGCACAAATTTTTGCTGATAGCTTAGAAAAAGATATTAGGAAAATTTATTATAAGATTAAATTTCAAAAAAGGATGATATTTACTGATGAGAAACAAGCATGATTTTAATGCAGCAATATCATGTCACATTTGTGGGAAAGATCTTGAAAATGATAAAGTACGTGACCATTGCCATATTACTGGAAAATATAGAGTTTATTTATAAAGAAACTATGAGGAGGAAAGTTGAATTGTATACCAAACAATGAAGAAAAGTAAATTAGCTTTTCTGGAGAAATTAAAGTTGATGAGTTTGTTTATAAAGAGGGTAAGAAAGTTGAAGTTAAACGTGAAATTCGTTTCTTAGATAATTATAAATTTATGTCTGATAGTTTAGATGCTTTATCAAAGAATTTAGCAAAAGACCAGTGCAAAAATATATGTGCTTTTACTCGCTGATAAATTTAAAAATTTTCGAGATATTTGTATTAGAAATTATGATTTAGATCCTGCTTGGTACTATACAGCTCCAGGATTAGCTTGGGATGTTGCATTGAAGATGACCGAAATAAAATTAGAATTGCCAAGTAATTAAAATGTAGTATTATTGATAAAGAAAGGTATAAGAGGTGGAATTAGTATGATATCTAATAGATTTTGAACTTCTAATAATAAGTATATGGGTGATGCGTATGATCAAAACAAACCATCAACCTATATACAGTATCTAGAGGCTAATAACTTATATGATTGGGCAATGACTAAACCACTTCCAACACATGGTTTTAAATAGAGGGATGAAAATGTAATAGAAAACTAGATATCAATTCCATGTGTACTAGAAGTCGATTTAGAATATTCTGAATATCTACATGATGAACATAATGATTATCCGCTCGCACCTAAAAGGATAACCATTAACTGTGTTGAAAAATTAGTTCCTAATTTAAATAATACAAAAAATTATGTCATTCATTATGAAAATCTTAAATTGTATAAAAGATTAGGATTAAAGATTACTAAAATTCATAGATGTGTAAAGTTTCAAGAAAGAGCGTGGTTAAGTGCCCAGTAAACACACAAACGTCTACTAAACGTCAAAACAACGTTTCAACAAAACGTTCAGATTTGGTCAATTATCCGTTTAGAATGAAATCCAGATTAACGTTTAGAACAAACGTCCATAAAACGTCTATATTCAAACGTATTTTAGACGTCTATTATAGGATTATTAGACGTTTAAAAAGCGTTTAGATTTTGTCTAATTTACATTTAAATCTAGTCTAATGAACGTATATAAAGCGTTTAGATTTAGTCTAAATAAACGTATATTAAACTTGTCTAATTGTTTCTTTGATTTAGGTAATATATTTAAGTTTTAAATATAATATAAGTTAAAATTACGTTATAACTTTTTAATCTTATATAAATAATAAGAGCAATATAGGTCGTGAAATTTATAAATAAGATATAGTTGCAAAAGTAATGAAATTTATAAATAAGATATAGTTATAAAGGACCTGGTCCTATTTTTTATATTTTTCATAACTATTATAATATGTTTATAAACTTTTATACTGAACTACTTATACTAGACTTTTATTTTATAAAACTATATATAAAGTTATAAACTTATATAAAACATTTTCATATAGTGGGGGTTTAGAGAAAAAATGTTTGTGCACTATGCTTGTTTATGTTTTGATAATTAAAAAAAATTAAATGATCAAGCTTTTGGTAGTGGAAATATCATATTAAAAATTTTCTATCAAATGTTTATAAATATAATCTCAGCAGAAAATAAAAGTTTACATTAAGATTAAGCCAAAGATTACTTATAAAACCAATAAACTCATAAACAAATATTTTGGATCACTGGTTTATGCATTATCAAAAATCTTCCTAGAATACCGTCTACCCCACTTGTTTATCATGCACCTGTTTGTGCAACATCATCTTCTGCATTCTTATCCTGATCGTTTGATTTCTTAACCTGATTTGTAACCGCAAAAAACTATTCTAATTTAAGTAATTTAAATGTACATTTATAAATTAAAAGTGGAATTACACAGAATAACTTTACATATAGAGGATTTTCTGAATGGAAGTTTTCAAAAATTCCTGTACCATCCATGTTTATTTTTGTACAAAATAAACATGGAAAGTTTCGTAAGTTGCGCCATATTAATTGCAATGACTTTTACCAGCACTGCTCTACCAATTTTCTTTAGCAAATGTAACTAAACTTAGATAAAATGCATTTAAAATAAAAACATAACAAAATTCATTTATTAAACCTCTTGATTAATGCAAAGATGAATACCTACTGTTACACTATCATACTAGCGCTTACAAAATGAATTTTAACTGTTTATATATATAAACAGTTTAAATTCGTTTTATGAAAGTTATATATATATACTTACAAAAAAAGTTCTTGCAGCAGGACTTTTATAACGAGAGACTAGCAACTCATATTTTTTAACTGTGTCAATGTTGCAATCAATAATTTCTAAAACATCTGAGTCCATTAAGCTGTTGGCATTTAGGAAGGTAGATTGTCGCGATAAGAGACTTTTAACTTTTTAGCTTCCGACACTCGTTTATTATTTATTAATCAGTCGTTTTGCTTTCAGTTGTTGTGAGGAAGTGAATCTTGCAAACGCATTTAATTTTATTATTTAGCCAATAAAAAGTAATTTTCTAATAATCTTTTTTATTTCGTTTTAATTATGCCTATTTAAACCGCGTGACTTAAGCTGTAATGTGAGTCTTCTGACCAATGGCTATAATCAAACGTTTAAAATAACAACTTATATTAGTCAATATTGTAAACGTTTGATTGGCGTTTAATAAGCGTGTAAATTGAAGGATTTAAAGCGTAGATTTTAAATCTATAAATGTTTATGTTTAATTAAGGTCGATTAAATGTTTACCATATTGACTAATGTAAGTCGATATTCTAGACGTTAGATCGACGTTTAGTAAACGTATATATAAAAAAGTTTAAAATATGCATTTCAAATCAAGCGTCAATTTTTAGTCAATAATAGGTCGCTCAACGTCTAACCTTATTTCAACCGATTTCGATTAAATATTGACCAATTCTGAACCAATCTGTGTTCACTGGGTAAATATATCAATATATATACAATTACTTAGAACTAAATTACCAATAGGTTTGAAAAAGATTTTTTAAACTCATGAACAATTTATTTTTTGGAAAAACAATGAAAAATATTGAAAACAGAGTTGATATCAGATTAGTAACAAACAGAAATGGAGCTATTTAATGTATATATAATATAAAATAATATTTTATATTATATATACATTAATAAAATATTTGATGAAAACTTAATAGCAGTACATATAAAAAAAACAAAATTAAAATATACTAAATCAATTTACTTTGGAATGTGCATATTAGATTTGAGCAAAGCACTAATATACGAATTTCAATATGATTACATAAAGAAAAAATATACTGATCGAGCAGAACTATTATTCACAGATAGAGATTCTTTAGCATACGAAATAAAAACAGAAGACGCTCATGCAGATATAGCCAGTGATATTGAAAGCGAATTTGATACAAGTGAATTTGATGAGAATCATCCAGCCATTATTAAAATAGGTCTTAAAATTGGAGTAAATGATAAAGTATTAGGAATGTTTAAAGATGAATCAAAAGGAGCACAAATTGAAGAATTTGTAGGACTTAGATCCAAGTTCTATTCTTACAAAGCGCTCGGAGAAGAGAAAAAAAAATGTAAAGGAGTAAAGACAAATGTTGTTAAAAAATATATAACACACGAATATTACAAAGATTGTTTATTAAATAAAAGGAACATATTAGGAAAATGAATATAATAAAATCCTATAAACATGAAGTTTGCTCAGAAGAGGTAAATAAAATAGCATTAAGCGCAAAAGATGATAAAAGAGTTATTTTAGAAGATGGTATACACACATTAGCATATGGGCACTACAAATTAAAATAAAATAATTTATAGGTCAAAGAGCCCAGAGCCCAAGAAGGTAAATAATCCCAGAGCCCAAATAGGTCAAATTATTTTTTTAAGAAAAAAAAACAAGTTATAAGTAAAAATGGAAAAAATTAATAGCAATTATCATAAATTTATTAATGTTGAAGGAATAATTTTACCAACTGAACCACTTACAAATTTTCAATTGATCAAAGCAGCAAAAAAACCAAAAATAAAACATTTTAAACGTGTATTTGTAAAAGATGAATCGCCTAAAAATACACAAATAGAAGAATGTGGAAACTTAAATACAGGAGATTCAAGTACTAACTATTTTCAAGCTACTTACTTGTTCCTTAGAAGAGATGGATATAATAATGCAACTAGTAATATTATTATGAACTCTAATAAAATAATAAATGTAGCATAGCCTACTAGATCACATGGTGCTGCTACAAAAAACTATGTTGATAATAAAACACTTAATCTTAATGAATTAGGGATAACACCAAATTCAAGTTTTACATGCTTTGGATTAAAGCAACAGACTATTCCACCAAATGCAGGTATTGATGCAAGAACAGTTTTTGTTCAACTTTCTGGTCCTGGTATTCTCAGAAAACTATGGTTAGCATTAGAAGGATTAGATCCTAATAATATGCCAGGTAGTGTGTATGTTAAAACATACGCATATCATTCAATTTGCTTAGGAGATTATTCTACTTCTACAGATAGTGTTGGAGATAATAATATTCCTTTAGTCTGTGATTTTTTATTTTTACAACTTGACCCACTTGGCCACTCATTTTATGCAAACTCTTTACAAGGTTGTAATGTACACATTGATAATGCATTAGGAGGATACTTTACACTAAATTTACCATTTACTACTAGTCTAGTAACTCAATTATACAATAAAACTAGTCAAAACGTTGCATATTGGATACAACCTTTTGTTACAAGAACTACCTCAATACCTCAATCATTGCCATTTATTAAATTATACTCAGAAACATTTAGATTTATTAACACAACTTATGGTAAAGAATATATATTATTAGACACTACAGACAACTCTGGTCAAAGTGTTTATCTTAAATATATTTTAATGCATGTTATTGGAGTATCTGGAAATTGGTGGGAATCTAGAGTACGTAGTTTGATGCATACAATTCTCCAGTAAATACTAACTCTGTTATACAACCTTGAACACCATATAACGATACTAATTATACTGTATTTCAAGGACTTGATTCGAATAGTGTATGTATATACCGCTCATCTTGTTTAGAAGACTTATATCTTCCTTCGTGGAACGGTGCTAATATTAGTTCATTTATTAATGAACCATCTGGAATATTGTATCCAACAAGTGCATTAATTGGTTCTACAACTACTATCTCATTTTACAGAATTTTTTCTGATTCGATGCCTAGTGTTGCTCCTGGAAGAAGATTAGTAGCTACATTAAACTCTGGGGATGCGCAAGTTGGACAATCGGGAAGTTTTACTGTAATAGGATATGCTTTATTTTATGCATGAGCTAGATTTCACCTTATAATCATTATTTCTTTGTTGAAATAATAATTTAATTATTACCATGTCAATCTAGTTGAAGAGATCTCATAATATACATGTTGAAAAATGTTAGAGATTCATCATACTTTCGCAGAAAGTATGATTCATCTCTATAATAGGTAGAGATCATACACTTTTTAGAAATGTTTGAAATAATACCATACTTTCCAAGCTATAGACTTATTGAAAATGGTTGAAATAATACCATACTTTCAGAGCCATAGACATACTTTTTGAAAAACCACTTATTTGGCTTGGAACCCGTAGTTTATTCTACTTATGACGTAATGAACTTATATAAAACGTTTTTATAAAGTAGAAATTTAGAGAAAAAAATGTTTGTGCACTATACTTGTTTATGCCTCGATAATTAAAAAAAAAATTTAATGATCAAGCTTTTTCCAGTTTTATAGTAACAATCTCTATCAAATATTTTTAAAATTTAATCTCATTAGCAGAAAACAAGTTTACATTAAGATTAAGTCAAAGATTTCTAATAAAATTAATAAACTCAATTAAAATTAATAAACTCGAACAAATATTTTGGATCACTGTTTTCTCTGGTTTATGCATTATCAAAAATTATCCTAGAATACTGACTACATCTTGTTCATAATGCACCTGTTTGTGCAACATCATCTTCTACATTCGTATTCTGATCGCCTGACTTCGTAACCTGATTTGTGACCGCAAAAAACTATGGTAAAATAGTTAGCATTTTAAATGTACATTTATAAATCAAAATTGGAATTACACAGAACAACTTTACTTATAGAGAGGTTTCCTAATGGAAGTTTCCGAAATTTTCTGTACTATCCATGTTTATTTTTGAAATTAAAAAATTAGTAACGTTGCGACATAAGATATGCAGTGGTTTTTACCAGCTCTGGTCCACCAATTTTCTTTAGTGTAACTAAATTAAGCTTAAATGCATTTAAAATAAAAAAATTTAGTTATTGAATCTCTTGATTATAGCAAAGATGCATACCTACTGTTACAAAATTATACTAGCGTTTACAAAATGAATTTAAACTGTTTATAAAACTTAAAAAAAAAAGTTCTTGCAGCAGGACTTTCATAACGAGAGACCAGCAGCTCATATTTTTTGACTGTGTCAATGTCACCATGAATAATTTTTGAAACATCGGAGTCCATAAATTTGTTGGCATTCAGGAAGGGAGATTGTTGCGATATGAGCTTTTTAAGTTCCATGAATTGCAATGGCGCACTGGACACTCGTTTATTACAAGTCGTTTTGCTTTCAGTTGTAGTAAGGAGGTGAATCTTGAAAACGCATTTAAGTCTAATTTAATTATTTAGCCTATAAAAAATAAAGTTTTAATACGTTTTTTATTTTGTTTTATTTATGCCTATTTAAACCGCGTGATTTAAGCTGTTATGTGACTCTTCTGACCAAATGGCTGTATTACTATATTATAATATAATAAACGTTTATTAAACGTTGATCAAACGTTTAGAATAACGACTTATAATAGTCAATATTGTAAACGTATATATTAAAAGATTTAAAGCATAGATTTTAAATCTATAAATGTTCACAAAATCTATAAATGTTTTATCAAACGTCGATTTTTATTCAATAATAGTTCGCTAAACGTTTATTCCACTTTTCGACCAATTTCGACTAAATATTGACCAATTCTGAACCAATCTGTTTTTCCTGAGTTATTATTAATGGCGAATACTGTAATATATAATTGTCCTTAAGTTGTTCAAAAATAGTCTTTATAAAAGTCCTAATACCTGTATAATTAAAAAAAACTCTTCTTTTGTTTTAATTTTTTTTTTTTAACAAAAGAAGAGGTTTTTATATTCAGGGCCTATTGTACAAGGTTGTGAGATATAACACCCCATACCCGAACCTTCCTATAAAGGTGGTTTTCAAGTTAAAGATTTTTAGTCACTTCTCTCGGTTTGATTATTAGTTTTAATATCTTATTTTTTCAGCAAGCAATCGTTACTTTTTAAGAATTCGTCTTCATTCCTTTCCCCTTCCACCTTGGTATATTCCTAAAATCGCCACTGGTTGTAAAACAAAAACAAATTTTTATTTAGTTTATTTTATTTAAAACCCAAACTATAGATTGTAAAAGATTAAGCTATTACAAAAAATGTTTTACTAATTTTACTAATTACGCCTTAAAAAAGTTGGGAAAAAAATACTTTACACGAGTTTTGCCAAACGAAAAACTCTAAATCATCCACTTAAATTAATTTGGTAAATATAAAAGGTAAATATTTAGGTATATATAAGGTACGCTTTAACTAGATAATATAATGGTAATATATGCTTTGTGGAAAGTTACAAAAGATTATTACAACACAAAAAACAACGTCAGTACTAGCGATAATAATTGTTTTAAAAGAATTATAAAATCATGTTTATATATAAGTAAAATAAATCATGAATTAATTAAATTTTTTTTCTACACTGTCAATAAAAAACGTTTTACTGGTTTAAGTATGAATAAAATGGTGTTTCTTTTGACAATAAAAACGCACTTCAAGATATTTATATGTTCCAAAACATGGGTCGCCAAATACTCCATTCGATGCTTCAACAACGCAAGATGACCTGCCTGAACACTTGTTACGAACTTCTTTCAGAGACCTTTTTTGATTGTTACATTTCTTAGACAAATCCGTATTAAAATCTTTAGAGCATATACGAGACGAGGTTCTTCCGTAGTTTGCATAAATTACTTTAATTTTTCTTCGACCGTAGCAATTGATTATCAGATTGTTTCCTTCGCATGCTCGTGCAGTTCGTTTTAACCATTTAGCTATATATATATTTTAATTATTTTTAACCATTTAGCTATATACGTATTAGAATTAGATTTTTAAAAATAACTTTTTTAAACACAAATCTGAAACTTTCATACTTTTTTAAACCATTAATGCTATTTTATAACGGAAAAAAAACAAAAACTTGTTGAACAATTGAGTAATGAAAACACCTCTAAAGAGCAATATAATATAACTTCTTTAAACACTAATCTGAAACTTTATCAAACCATTAATGCTATTTTATAGCAAAAAAAACAAAAACTTGTTGAATAGTTGAGTAATGAAGACACTTATAAAGAGCAATATAATATTGTTTTAATATGTAATACATAAATGCATATCTTTTGAAATATAAACTACGATATCAGCTGCAATCGTTGGGTCAAATAGTTATTTAATTTAAAAGGTAAAGATTTTATGAAAATCTTTAAAAATAGTTAGGCTTTATCACTTTGAGAATTAATAAAATCAGAGTTGTTCTTGTGAAAAGTACGAAAATCATGATTACGATTAAAAATAGCAGTTGCACAAGAAGAAGAAATATTGAAAACAGTGAAAAGGTTAAAAGTTTTCATGCTTGTCCAAATCTAATCAAAAATATATAAGTGCTTGAGTGGAAAAGCGTGATTAACGCAAAAATCAATCACGAAGAAAATCTCAAAATTGGAATCTTTAAAAATCTATAAAAATCTTATCACCATAGGGTAATAGCAAATTGTGCAATTTTAGATAATGGATATGAGATCTAATAAAAAAGAAGTTTGAGCTAAAACATTTCCTGAGATTATAGCATAGCCCGAACCACTTGAAGGAGAACAAGAAAAACAAGTTAAAAATGAACAAGGGACGCTGATAATGTTTAAATCAAAGTGAAAGTTAAATCAATCGAGTTGCCAACAAAATGACTGAAAAAGTTAACTATTTAAAAATTGTTTTGAACTTTAATGCCAGCAGGCTCAACGGTAATAGAGCAAAGCCATTTAGGGTTTTAAAATATTTAATAATTATTCAAGACTTAAGAAATGATTTTTAAATACTGTTTTATACTAGAAGTTTAAATGATTCTTTTCACATTTTAAAGACCAATTAATATTAGTTCAAGGTATAAATAATTTAATATATTCAACATATAAAATATGGAACTTTTGCATTAGTATGATATCGCATATGCTAAATGTAAGTATATGAAATATTGCTGCACCTTAAAATCTCCATAAACTTATAGAAAAATGGTCATTTTCAAAAATTTAAATTTCTTACATATCCTAAATATGTTATTTTTACAAATTCTAAATATGATAACAGGAAAAAAGTCATAAGGTTTTATCATAATTATTGCATATGCACAGTTTTATAAGATTTAATTGTTTTTTCTGTAATTCACGGACCCAATTAACCACTAACGTCATGAAGGCTATTTACGATTTACAAATTTTAATTTAAATATTTTTGTAATCATATAGTTACAAAAGAGTAACATAAGCAGATATTTTTTTGTGAAACTATTTCATGGGTAGCATCGATCTCGTTAGTCAACATGTTATTAATGAGGTTTCTTTACTTTTTTAATCTCAAGACATTTCAAGAGAAATTTCAAAACTAAGTAGAAAATATAAATAAAGCCTTTTTTGTTTTGAAAATTGTTTGAGATGCATACACAATTTAATTATCACTTTAAATTGCATTATCACTTTATATTGATATCATAAAACTCTACGTCATCATTTAGCACAGTTTGTTTAATGCTTAAAAATAAATTCTATGGAAAAATCTAGTGAAAATAAAAAAACGAGTTATGCATTTAATTTTCCATTAAAGGTTATAACTGTATCCAGCCTTCAAGTTTGTGTTATTTTAAATTACAAAGAATAACTAAAAATAGATATTAGTAATAATAATAAACGTGTTTTAATTTTGTTTAAAACTTAAAAAAACAATATTACTTTTAATATAGCTTTGTGAGGGATCATTATTTTCGTAATTTTCTGATTCTTCTTTGTCGTTGTCTTCATTATCATCCTTTGTCTCTACATAACAAATATTTGAAATTGAACATATAAACTTAAGAATTATCTTTTATGACGTTAAGTTCTAAGATCGGCTAATTATTTATTAGTCACAATTAAAAAAAAAAAAATTCTAAATTTTTTATATATGTAATAAGTATTAACTATAATAAAAAACAATTATATGGTAATTCAAGCATATGACATATCAGTATTTTAATACATTAAAATCTTATGAAGCAGTTTAAAAGTTTTTACTGATTTATTATTGCGATTACTTTTTGTACTTTAATCTAAGTTAAGTATTCAAATAAAAACGAGTTTTTTTTAGATATTAGGCTTTTCGACTGTATTTAAGCTAGCAATAAAAACTGTATTTGAACAAGTAAAAATAGGTTGTGTGTTGATATGTCTAGTTAAAGCGATGACTTTAATCATTATATACTCTACCTGACTTGATTAGCTCACTTGAATGTTAAAACTTTTATTATAATTTTTTTTTTCCTTAAATTGAAAATTTATATTAAAATATAAGTAATAACGTCAGTAATTACCTATGAAATCATTTAATTCGCTATCCTCAAGATTATCTAGAAAATCGTTTTCATAATCGTTGCTATTTTCTTCGTTAACTTCGTAGCCTATATAATAATTACTATAATTAAGATTTATTGCTAAAAATAAAAAGTATTTAATATTAAAAGAAGTAGATACTTTGTATTTAAAAAAAGTAGATATTTAAAAAAGTAGATATTTTGTATAAAAAAGTAGATATAATATATACTAACTTATTGCAAATGTCAAAGCAAACAACGCGAACAGAATTCCGAGTTTTGACATAATAGCAGATTTCCCAAAAAATGTGTTGACTTGTTGATGATGAATAAAGTAACAACTGCAACAGCTTGAGTTATTTTTTGATTTGAACTAGCTTTTATAGTTGAAAGTAACTCTGTTTATTTTGCAGATCATCTTACTTTCAGTTTCAAAATTTATTGTTTCACCATTAAATATATTTATAAAAGCATTCCTGTTTTAAACATAAAATGTTTTTCTTAATTTATGTGTGGGTGTAAAAAATTTTGAAAGTATGAAAGTATGTCAAAGTTTGGTTATTTTTGTATTTAAAAAATAATTTTTTAAATGGGTTGGTTCACAATCCTAACAAAAATATTATTCAACCCACACAAAACATTTGCTTAAGGATTGTTTGACAGCCCAAACAAAAAATATTTTTCATTAAGCATATTTAAAAAACTTCTACCATATTAAATGAAATATACAAAAGGCCAAAATATTTTTAATAAAATGTTTTGTAAGGGTCGACGTGTGCAGACTTTCGATATAATGAATATGGATTTACTGGTTCGCGCGCAATATCTAAAAATAAATATACATACAAATTATGTAATGTAAAAACCAGATTCTCAAGAGGAAATGGATTCAGTATTGGCACGTTTGAAGGTTTTTTTTCTCTAACCATACCACATTTTGAATATTTTAAATACCAACATATAAAAACGTACCGTAGGAATAATATCCACAAAAACAACATTGAGTTCTGTGTAAAACCGTGGTATGTTAAAACATTGAAAGAACACGCTATTACAGCCAAATATCCTATACTTGTCGCATTAGAATGTAATCACTAAAATATTTTTAACTAAAAACAATAGTAAATACTGCCAATAAGATAAATTTAAAAGCCTAATCAGGAAATTTAAATCATTATGCATAAGACCTTTGTTCATCTTGCACGTATGCATGATGCATAATGATCTCTTATTAATAATTATTTATGCGCCTGAATTATCATAGAAGTTTTAAATTAAATTAATAGTAAATACTGTCTAAAAGGTAAACTTAAAAACTGAAACGGGAAAGCTTAATCTAGCACGTGTGCACAATGCATAACAATCTCATAATAATAAAAAGTTTTATATGCGCCCAAATCTTCATACAAATTTTGTGAATTAATGTTATGATTACATTTAAAAAAAAGTGTAGTATAAAGGAATAATGCTGTTAAAGAATGTTTATCAACTAAAAGGTACTTTAAAAGTGTATTCTTTGAATCAAAATATATAGCCATTAAGTCCGGGATACTTCTTGTAAAGTATTCTAGGGTTTAATGAAAGCTATATTTGTCATTCTAAATTAAAAATAAAAACATGCATTAAATGAGGCAGTGTTCATAATAAATTGATTAAGTTCATCCATTGCACCAAGTGCGTCTAACTTGACTTGACTCCTTCCATACGTACCCTGTAGATATACATGTTTATACATGATTTAAATACAAAAGTTCTTTTCTTTGAATTAAATGCTTTCGAACCAGGCATATGTCTAATATTTTTAGTAAATTCTCACTGAACACTTTTTTAAATATAATCTAGTAAAGTTTGCTCTTTTTCCTTGAGAGTTTACGGCTTGCAGGCGTATTCACTTCTCTTTGTTATTTTATTTGAGTTTCTCCTAAAAAATTGTTGACGGAACAACAAAACAAAAGGAAATAAAAGACAAGCTGATTATTTTGTTAATTGAGCGTTTATATATAGTTTTGTTAATTTTTTTTTTTAGTAACCTTTTTATTGTAAGCATACTCTCTAAATATCTTTCATGCTTTTTATTACACCGATTTACAGCATTTTTGTATGGCAAATATAAAACTGTATGTAACCTCTTGTAAACTGTGTTTCCTATAAAGGAGGATAAACTTTAAAGCTTTACCCATAAAATATTTTCATTGAGCTTGGTGAAGTTTTAATATGTTTTTAGGATTTTATAAGAGAGTAAAAAAATTTTTTTTTTCCATGTTACTTTTATTTTCTAAATCTAAATTGTCTGTCGTTATTTTTTATTAAGAGCATTATACATAAAAATTAATGTTATATAAAATATAAGCTTTATGAAAAAACAACGCTCAGTGGATTTTTATTGTTAATGAAGTTTTCTATAATCTCTTTTTTTTTATAAGAAACTTCATTTTTGTTGAAATCATTTTATTCGATATACTCTCTTCAATGATATATTAATATTCTGAGAGAGTATTTCAATTTATACTTAATCTATTCTATAAACTACATAAAGAACTGAGCAGTAAAATGACACCTAAAGAAAAAAGTGATCAGTTTTTTCTTAAAAATTTACATAGATATTTAATGTAAAAAAAGCAAACAAACAACAATTATGAAATTTAAGTTTATATAGCTTTATATTATATAATTTTTTAATATAGTTATATAACTTCGATGAAATTGATGGATGTGTTTTTTTTACGTATATAAAAACAATAACGATTGTAAACAAAAAATCTACAACTTAAATAAACAAACACGGTCAGTATCAGATAACTTTAATTTTTTAGGGATTTTCTTTAGGCTGAAAGTTTCCATCATCATATGTGGCTTTTAATCTAATCAAAACAATAAGTATTTTGTTTGTTTTTACATCATGTCAAGGATTTTGCAACTCTCATCCCATTGCGAGGAAATATAATAAAATTTTTAGGATAATTATTCGTTCTGATACATGAATAATCTTTTTCCTCAGCTCTAGTACTATATACATATATTATGTTCTAAGTGATGGCTCTAAAAAATAAAGCACAAATATCTTACAAGTTATGCGAATAAAATTATATTAAAGCTAAAATTTACATCGAAGCCACTACGGTTTCTATCACAGCTAGATGACCCCAATTGTGAAGTATAATAATCAGAAACAATATCAAAACGCCTGCAAACATAAATAATTTTAAATCAAAACTTAAAGAATTTTAATAAATCAAATCATAGGAGACTTCTAGAGCTATATCTATATTGTTGGTCTTTAAAATATTAAAATGTATTTTCATTTTCTTTGCAACAATTTGAAAAATTCGGTTCTTTAAAAAACTTTGGTTTTTTAATTTGTACCTTCTCTTTATATACAGATACAAATTGTTTTAAAATAAAATTCTTTTTTCTGTATTAATTAATAACTGCATTATATAATTTTGAATATTTTTTTGTTTGTTTTTATATTGTGTTAATTTATTATTAAAAATAAATTTTGGAATTTATTATTTTCATTTTCTTTCAACCTTTTTGTATTATTTTTGATAACATTTTTAAAGACAAGTTTTTAATCACTATATATTTTTTACGAATTATTAGGGACTTGGTGATAAGACTATTTTGTCCTCTCCTTTCCCCCGCTATTTGTATATTTTGCAAATACGAAAACTTTAATTATCATTAATGGCAAACTTATAAAAAAAATAATAAAATATAAAATAAAAAAAAAAGATCAATAAATGCATATTAAACAGCTACATTTTAATACTCCCATTATAGCACTTGAATAATTTTTTACTCTCGCTTTAACACAATTTAAAATATTTATGTTCTGACTTGTGACTCTATAGTAATCCATATTAGACAGCTGCCTAAGGAGAGTTATTTTTTTACTATTAATAGGTATCTTGCTTTACATTTCAAAAATGACAAGATCCTGGCAGGTTTTTTAATAACTTTGCTGCAGTAGAACAGAAGGTAACTTAATTGCAATAAGGAGATAAACACTTGAAGTTTGCTTTGTTCAATCTGATCGTGGTACTAGATGGTGAATAAAATAATTTTTGATAAAAGAGTTTTTTAAAAAAAAAAAAAATCTTACTATTTATTTACCTTCAAAAAATAAATTTTTATAAAAGTTATTGCTTTGAAATTGAAAGATTGCCTGCCCAAACCAATACCCTTAGTCAATGTAGCGGCACTCTAATTGTCGATGTTTGTACACTCCTTGCATTTTCTACCTATTTGTCAGTTGATATATGTAGACTCCTTGTATAATCTACCTATTTGTTAGTCGATTTAAGAAAAATGAAGGATTAATGTTCTGTTTGTATTATAGTATGTATGTATAAAATGTTTATATTATAAACAACTATTATATTGATATATCGTTTATTTTATGCGGTGTTTTCCGGGTTTTTTTTCCTGCAGCCATAAAATTGCTGTTTTTTTTGTTAAATATTTTTTTAAAAGCAATTAAAACATAAAATATTAGGGCTTAAAAACCATTTTTATTTATTTATTCAACTTCATTGCTAATTTGAAGCAAAAGTTATAAAGTTATGATTAATTGAACTTGGTAAATTAAAATTTATTACATATAGTGCTAAAGATATTAGTTCAACAAGAGTTTTAAACTTTTAACGATAATATTACAAAAGTTATCTAATTTTAAAGCATAGAGCAATTTTTTTTTATTTCAAACTTTTTTACTTACAAAAACTATTATAAAGATAAAAATTAACACACAAAAAGGTAAATGACAATTTAGAATTGGCAATTTTACTTCAATATAATAGTTTTATATTTTAGTTTAAATGCTACCAATAATAATAAACATTATTAAACAAAGATACTAGTTTTAACTTTACATTACTTTATATTTAAATTTTCGGAACAAATACTTTTTATAAAATTAAAGGTGACCTAAATAGTACCTAATTGCTACTCACTTGCAAAGTAAAAAATCCTTTATGGGGTTATCTCAAAGTGAGTCATGAAGTGTTGGCAAAGAAATTTGGATACTTTTTAAAAAGACATTGTCTGGAGGCAGAAAAGACACATACAAAATGTTCACAACAATCTTACAAAACCATTTCAAAAAAGTGTCTCACAATGTCCATAGCATGATAATTCTTTGGCTAAGATTGTTAACAGTAAAGCTACAACAGATCCGAGTCAAATCTATGTCAGACAGTTTTGCACTACTCAAACAATATGCTCAGAAAAGAGAAGTTCTGTTAAATTAGTGCAAATTAGAAGTGGCAGAGCAACAGAGGAAACTCAAGAAAGGTTGCATGTGTTTATTAACTCTATTGCTTCTATTAAAGGCTCATTAAGGCAGGTAAGTGAGTAACTCAAACTAAATGTAGTTAGTATTAAATATCAGCTTATTAGTAATCGTTAATTAAAAATTTAGCAAATTAGTACAAGTTAGTTAGTAGTTAATAATTTTTTGTGGCAAATACAAAGAGGGTTACAAGTAGAAGGGATAAGGAGTAAAGGAGTTGTTACTCCCTAAGAAATAACAAATTTTTTAAAAATAATTAGTTAATATTATATTTTTTATTTTAATTCTAAATAGTAATTGTTTAGAATTTGATAATGGATTCCCTCCTCTTTTAAGAACAATGATCTGGATCCATCAATAGTTTTATTAGTTTATTGCATTTAGTTTATTGCTTGAATTTGTTTTAGGCATCTCTTAACCAGAAGGCTCAAGAACTTATTGGTCAGTAGACTTATTGATGTTTTACCAGACTATTTTGGTATTACCAGACTTATTGATAAGACGATATGTTTGTGGGGTATAAAAGTTTTACTAGACTTTTAAACAATTTTTTTAAACAAGTTATACAATCCCTTGTCGAAAGCGTTTCTCCACAAAAGTGATTACACTGATGTATGAAACAGTGAAAGTCATAATAAATTACGAGTTAGATAGAGCAGATATTTTCAGATTAACTTGTGATGGCTGGAAATGCCAGCACACAACCCAATTGATTCATATTTTTATTGCTAGATTTGTGGCATCTGATTATGAAATTAGATATGTCGTCTTACAAGTCACACATTTCCCAGAGTCTCACACAGAGCCTAATATAAGCGAATTCCTTAATGAATCGATTCTTAAAGAATCCAACAGAATATCAATAGAAATGAATAAAAATTTGTTGAAAGCTTGTATGCATTCTGAAACACAGTTGCTCCAAAAGATATGAGTGCAAACACTGCACATACAAAAAAAAATTATACCATTTGTTTATGCAAAGGTTTCCAGACACAGTGCTTATCACACAGCGACTGTAATTAGACTGTTGTTCATAAACTTAAAAAATATTTTAATAGTCGTTTTCAAAATTTAAGAATGTATTGCTCTAAAAATTGATGCTTGATCAACGTTTAAAATTAAAAGTTGTTGAAAAAACGAATAATTATATGTAAAAATAAAATCTCCATCAAGAGTATTAACGTTTTTATTAGTGTTCTTATCAACTTCGATTAAATTGACTAAAAGTCGACTAGTCGAAAGTCGAAATTAGTCGACTAGTCGAAATTAGTCGAAAAATCGAATTCAATTTAAACGACAACGGACTTTCTACTAATCAACTAATTTCAATTTTCTTTCCAATCAACTAATTTTGATTTTTTTACTTATCGACTAATTTCGATTTTTACTTGACTGAATCAAAAAAGTCGATTTAGTCAAGTAAAAATCTTAAAATAATTTTATCTTTTCATTCGATTAAACTTTTTAACTTTAACTTTTGTTTCTTCATTTAATACCAATAATATATACTATTATAACGATTACCTAGTTTTTTTTTACTCTCTTTAAGTTTTATCTAAATCATGGCATGTTAGCATTATTTCGTGGAGAGGGGGAATGAGCCATTTGGATTAAAAGTTGTGGAACAACCTCTAAATGGTATCTCTACAATCATATATATACATTTATAAATGTATATAAATAAATAAATATATATATATATATATTATTTATTTATAACAGAATAATATGTGTGTATATATATATATATATATATATATATATATATATATATATATATATATATATATATATATATATATATATATATATATATATATATATATATATATATATATACATATTATTTTGCTATTTGTAAAAATGACAAAAAATATGTAGCTAATATTGTGGAAGCCATTTCTAATTAGGGCAAAAGAGGCTTCACTATTCGGATTGAAGTTAGGCATCCAATGTATATAATCTAATGTATAATATATCAATTTAGCAAGTATTTAACGCGGTCCCATTGTTATTGGGGTGTGGGAATAGATTATTCCGTTATCTGAAAGGCCCTTCTCTCATATTGTCTTGCTTCATTATTATTTAAATAATATGATATTAGAAAATAGAAAACAAATATGAATTACTTTATTAATTTAATTACAATTTATATCAAAAAAGCAGTTTGTTCCCATTCTTTGACTAAATGGACTTTTAGTTGATTTCAAAAATATATCTGTCAATTTTTATCGACTTTAGGAAATATATTATTCAAATTAATTAACAGTTGAATTATATATTAGTCGTAACAACACTACTTTTTTTATTTAGAGTTTCATTTACAATAAGCAATAGAAGTAGACAGTACTGATTTAGATGGCAATAAATCAGACATAGAAGAATCATGTAATTCTTAACCAGGTTTACATCTTCAAAAGTCCGACTCTGACCTTGATGTTTATGATAATCAAGTTAAAAAGATGAAAATAATGAAAACTTCTCATTAATTATTGCTTGTCACAAATTTTTGTCAATTATCGATCTTTAATATTTAGAGTTTAAAAGTCAAATAAAAGATGTAGTTAAATTAGATTAATGATTCAAAACTTCAATTTAAATTTTAAATTATGATTTATAATTTGTTATAGCATGAATAAAGTAAACTTTTATTATTCCATAATTTATTTAGTATAGATTAATAGCTTGTATCATAAAACTCACTCATTTATGCTATGTTTTTTTACCATACTTTAAAGTTCAAATTTATGTTTTGTTTATAGTTTTGTACAAACTAAAAATTTTTTACCTAATGGTTGGATATGTGATTTACTCTTGAAAAAGTATAATTATATATTAAACTAATGGGATGAAGTTTAACGGATTCAATGTTCAAATAAAAAAACCAATAAATAAATACAAGTTAAAGGAAAGGTTCAAAACGAAGTCTGGATACATATTCGTGTCACGGTAAAGAAGGAGGCGTGAACTTCCTAGTTAAATGCACTACCTAGGTGCTCTGTGACAAGACCGTTAGGTCTTCTTGGGGCACCTAAATAACAAAATTAAAAAAAAATAATAATAACTGATAAGTTTCCAATTAGTAATCAATTTAAGTAGTAAATTAGTTCCAAGTAATTTCTAACTACTTACATAAACAATTGATGTTCATATGCAACTGTTTTCTTAATTGTTTTCTTTATATAACTATAATTTTGTATCTTTTTTTAAAAAAAAAATTATATAAAAAAATAAATAGCAAAAATGTAAAACCTAAAACCCTTTTACGACACAAAGCGATTATAAAATATATTGTGCATTTGATATAAGTGTAAATGTAATATCACAATTAATACTTAATACTTATTTAGCGTGCATTTGGTGTGAAAAAAACTACTTTTGAACTTTCGAAAGATGTTCAGAGCGTTCTAAAAACGTTTAATAGTTGTAAATTTGGGACCAAATGCAGGTTGGGTAGAAATATTGTTTATCAAAAATTAGTACTATAAAATTTAGGTACGCAAGTTAGTAAACTTTAGCACTTTAAATAAAAAACTTTGACTTCGGTAAAGTGGCTTTGGTAAATTCTTGGCTTCATTAAAATCTTAATATTTACTCTTAATACTTTTGCCGAAAAATTTTTCATATTCCTGAATAAATTCTGAAAATTCATTGATTCGTAAAGTTTGACAAAATAGCCACAAAATAGAAAATTTTCGGAAATGCAGTCACTACAGTTCCAATTAGTTAGCTGCCGTAGCGCATTGGTCAAGCGGCTGCAACGCTGTGACTAGGGCGCTTGTCTCAAAAGCTAGAGATCTGTGGTTCAACGCCATTTCTGGGAAAGTTTTATAACATTGGTAAGGAAGTAAGCTTCTTTTCAAAGACTCTTCCGTGGTTCTCTGTGATAAAACTGTAAAGAATTCTTGGGGCTCCTAATATAAAAATAAATAAAAAAGTCAGTCGAGACTTTGATGATAAGTGTGTTTGCTGAAATCGTTACATTTAGCATGTATTCAAGAAAAGCAACAAGTACATAGAATTCCTTCATGGTTATCAAGTACAGTTTTATTGCAGAATTTATAAAACTTTCTTATTACCATGACCTATTATTCTCAAACATAGTACATATAAAAAATAAATATAAATACATTGTATGTATAAAAAAAAGTATATATAAAGTAATACAAACATAGTATATATAAAAATTATTTATAGATGCGTCAGTTATATTTATAACAAAACGGATAAATTAATACTGAGAATTGTTGATTTAAAAACTGATTGATGATTTAATAAACGAGTAATTATTTAAAAACTGATAACAAAACACAGAGTTTACTCTGTGTTTTGTTATCATAAAGCTACATGATATAAATTAAAATTACTAATAACTTAATTAAAATTAAAATTTTTATATAATAATACCCCTAACTGTTTTAGATTAACTTGATAATTATGTTGAATTTTTATTTAGCTTGACTTGATAATTATGATAAAGTAGTTGATGAAATAACTAATTCTAAGAAAATATAATTTAAGTAAAATAAAGTATATAATTAAACTACTTAATATAAAGTATGTAATAACTAAAATAAATATTAACATGAATTAGTTTTATAAAAAGTATTTGTACTAATTTGATTTGTACTAAAGTACTAGAAGTCTTTCTGTATTTTCATCAATAGCACTATTGCAAATGTTATTATTATAATTTTGATGTATATAAAAAGTTATTTTATATAAATATTTATTGCAGTATTGAGTTACAACACTGCAATAAACCTGTAATTAACCAAAAAACACTGTACCGTTTGTTAGTCTCATATAAAGATTTTCAATAACCGAAATATTCGTAAAGACTATTCTTGCTACTTTATAATATGTATATTTTTATTCGTTATTTATAAATATTTCACAATGTTCTAGTTTTACAATTTTCATCAAAAAAATTTAGATCAAAATTAATAACGACGGGAGCAAGTAGAAGACTTGGTCTTGTCATCAAGCCCCTATACCGGTTTTTACATCCATTTAAAACAAACATGACATCCATTTAAAACGACCATGACATTCAAAACGTCGTGCCGATTAATTAAAACGATCGTGATTTTCAATTAAAACATTTAACGCATGCGCAATCTCAACATTCTCATGCGCAATTCGCAGCAGGGTTTATTTATTTAAATTTATTTTTTTATTAATTTTATATTAATTTATTTTAATTTCATGGAGTTTATTTTAATTTCATGGAGTTTATTTTAAATTTAAATGGATGTCATGTTTGTTTTAAATGGATGCAAAACCATATTTTTTTACATACTTTTTATACACATACTGTATTGGCAAAACAACCATGAAACTTTGATTAATTAATTGGACATCAGTTCAATTAAAGCATGTATGATGATAATTAAAACAACCATGATTTCCTAATAAAATATTTAGCGCATGTGGATATTAGATTTCTATTAAAACATGCAGCGAAAATCTGTTTGCCAAAATACGCGAAAATTTGTTTTGAGATTCGTCGTTGATCAAAGAAAGGTTCAATCTGAAACTTCATTGCCGCGAAAAATTCAATCTGAATCTTCATGCCGCGAAATTCCGTTTCCCAAAACATGCGAGACCTTGTTGTAAATCTAGTCCACGGTGCATAGGAACATCCTCTAAGACCTTGCAACAAATCCCCAGAGATTTTATTTTTGATTATTATTAGAAAACATTTCCTCGTTCAAAAAATGTAAACGACAACTTTTTTTAGTGGTGGCCTGGGGAGAAAACACACATTTTAGGGCAGTGCCCAGGAATTTTGTTGTTCAAGATAGGTAGCTAATAAGCATGGGGCATACTTAAATTTTTAGTATGTTGATACTGGTAGCAAATGAGGATGACTTGCAAAAAATTAAGGTAATTGAAGCTAAACCAACCCTGCCCCGATCCCTAACTGCCCCCTTCCTAGAACTACGTCTCCTTTAATCGTAAATTTTCTTTTTGTTCTATCATAAAGTAGATCAAAATTCATCGACAGATTTCAAATTTTATCAAAAAATCTGTTTTCGTTTAAGATTTATAATAATGCAGAGCCTAAAATTACCCCCTGAAATAACCTTGAATGGTGTCAACTTTTAAACAAAAAAAATTTTTTTGATGTTATTTGAAATCTGTCGATGAAGTTTGATCTAGTTTAATATAAAACAAGCAAAAAGTTGAAAAGTGTTTTTTGGAACCATACCCTGGGGAGGGCTATAAGCGGTCGAGGAGGATTTGCTACAATTATTTATTACAGTAAAAAAAATAACTCTGATTTTTATGGTTACATTATGATTGATATTTTACATTTCAAAGTCATACTAAACGTTTGTTCATAGGAGATTTAACACTTTACTTTTTACATACTACATTCCTGCAAATAGAAAGCTACTTTAAAAGTGCTTGTAGTTGTAAGCAACAACCGCGTTTTTTAGCGCCTCTATATAGTTTGGGCTGTGCTCTCCAACTTTTTTCATTCGCCAAAACTGATTGAAATCCTGATGAATGGATTCGAGAGCTTGTTCAGTCCAGTAACCTAAGCCTATAGAACAGTATAAGTACAAAAGAAATGCAAGTTTATTTAATAAATATTCGTCGAAAATTATGCAAATTTTATGAATCAACTGTTGAAATAGAGTATTTAATTACTAAGATTATAAATTATTTTTAATCAAATTTAAAAGTTATTTATCATACCAAAGGCTCCACCTTTCATGTTGATAGATTCAATAACATGTTGCTCAATTATGTGTACCTTCAAAGGAATTGTAGCCCTTAGATTTCTACAGCTTGTAGAGAACTCCTCTAGATCTTTAACATACATGGAGCTTAATGATTTTCCAAAACAACCATGGACTATTTTTTCAAAATCTCTAAGTACCTTAATATATTTGGCAGCGGAAACTCCAAGACTAAACTCTTGAAAAAACAGTTCAAAGCTATCTATGTTTTTAAGCAATTTATGACAAGCATTGCCTTCCAAACGATGCCGCCCTTGGTAGGACACTCTGCAGATGTTTATTTTAGACAGATATTGATTAACAAACTGTAACCCACACTCCTTGTTTTCAAATAAATTTTTTTCAATCTCTTTTAAAATTTTGTCTACAACACCTAGCAGTATATGTAGTCCAGGAATATTTACAAGTTCTTGTATTTTTTTGTTTTTGTTGCCTGATAATAAAGGGGAGTTAACAACATTAGTGTATTTTTTAGCTTTTTTTAAATTTGCACCATCAGCCATCCATTGGTCGTACAATGTACACAAAGACTCTAGAGTATAATGATCAGCTTTTTGAAAGTCAGGAGATGACGTCATGCAATACGGACAAGGGTGTTTTGATGTTGCAGTTTGTTTTCCAACCATTTGAAGCAAAATCTTTAGATCTTCAGATACTGTGTAATCTAAGGATGAAATGTTTAGCTTCTCCAATATTAACCGCAATTTATGGTATTTTTCGTTCAATGAAGGCAAAATGGCCAATATAATAGTTTTGTGGACGCTTGAATCTTTTAAATCTTTGCACGCATATCCGTCACTCTTGCTCAGTTTCTCTGGAATTTTATTATTTTTTATCTCTGGTTTTAGGGTTATTGACAGTGTAACTTTTAGGAATCCCTGCCCTCAATCTACACCTAATTTGATATCAACATCATTTGTTTCTTGACTTCTGTGATGAAGTACCATTGCTACGAGTTCTTCAATGTCATTGCAATACACAATAGGAGTATCTTTTTCTACCAACTATACATTCATAAAAAATCAAAATGAATAATACAAATTGCAACCTAGCTATAAAATAATTTTTTTGGAAATAGTTTACTTACCTCTTCGCTTTCTTTTAATTTTAATAGCAATGGGAGTTTATCACAATTGAATAAATTTCCAATTATTTCGTTGTTCTCAATCAGATTAATATTGAAACCGGATTCCACACTTTTTCGTCCTGCCTCACTTCTTAGAAATCGTGCAACTTCAATCATGTTGCGATTACTTATAAATCATAATAAAGTTATTACAAAAATTGGCTTTAAACTCATAACAAATTTATTTTTAAAAGAATTTTTAAGCAACAAAAATTTACCTGGAATGTAGTTTTAATTGAAGGTTGTTCAATTTATCTAAAGAAAAGAAAGGTTTCTTAACCTCAGTCTTTCCGAAAGAGACAGTGAGTTGCTTCGGACCAAAGGTTTTCAAAACTAAGGTGTTCTCTGAGTCATTTGTGCTGAAATCTTTGATAGAGCTGGACAAAACTTTTCCTTGCGTTGTTGGGGATGTTGATTTTACAATGGCAGTCAAATTCTTTTGTCTTTCTAATTTCGTACAGGGATGTGGAATTCCCTGTCCCACTTGGGCATAACAATGTTGACAAACTAGTCTTTCTGCAGGTTTATTTGAAACATCTTCAGCGCCTTCATAAACAAGCTTTCCCGAAACACAATCAACCATTGGGGCCAATATTTTTTCCATTTTTGATTTGCGCCCATTTTCACAAATAAAACATTTACATTTTTTCCCTCTAATAACTCTGGTATTCAGGTCTAAATTTTATAGCACTTGTATGACAACTATAATAACTAGCGAAACTAAATTTTAAATGAAGTGAATTAAACATCAATATAGTTATAATTACCTTCATAACACGGCCGCATAATGAAGTAAGGATCAGTCCCTGCAAGCTTTTTTTTACATTTTGAGCAAAGCATGGTAGGAAGGTCAGGATTATCCGCTAAATAATCTTTCCAGAATATAGTTTTGATAACGTTTGAGTAGTCATTTTTCTTTTTATTTAGATTTAAATAAGTTGTTTCAGGGTTATTTATTGGTCTCAAATCCGTGCCTTTCCTGAAGCAGCAAATGCAAAATTTTTTTACAAAATCACTATGTTCGTTTGCATGTTTAGGCATTTTAAATGAATGCTTCAAATAAAAACTTCTGATATGGATTGGTAATATTGGCATGATATATCGGTTATATCAATCAAATGTCAATATAATGCCTATAAACACATGTCAATATAATGGCTAAAAACATGCTTTCAGTTCGTATATCAACGCGTGCAAAGAGTTATTATGCAACTGTTAACAATTAGCAACTGCTAACTTTTACTAATCGTTAATAATTAAAGGTTGCTTTGCTTTGTTTTTATTTTAATAAAAATGTAAATAGAAAGTAATAAAAATTACTTATCCGTCTGTAAATTTTAATGTGAAACAAAAATTTTTAAAAACTTTAAAAAATAAAATTGATAAATCTATCACAAATATTTCTGAAAATCTAAATATGGGGCGTGGGCATGATTTTGTGGTGTTCGAGAAGATTCCCCAAATCCCCTTAGGGTATGGTTCCAAAAAACACTTTTCAACTTTTTGCTTGTTTTATATTAAACTAGATCAAAGTTCATCGACAGATTTCAAATTACATCAAAAAAGTTTTTTTTGTTTAAAAGTTGACACCATTCAAGGTTATTTCAGGGGGTAATTTTAGGCTTTGCATTGTTATAAATCTTAAACGAAAAGAGATTTTTTGATGAAATTTGAAATCTGTCGATGAATTTTGATCTACTTTATGATAGAACAAAAAAAAAATTTACGATTAAAGGAGACGTAGTTCTAGGAAGGGGGCAGTTAGGGATCGGGGCAGGGTTGGTTTAGCTTCAATTACCTTAATTTTTTGCAAGTCATCCTCATTTGCTACCAGTATCAACATACTAAAAATTTAAGTATGCCCCATGCGTATTAGCTACCTATCTTGAACAACAAAATTCCTGGGCACTGCCCTAAAATGTGTGTTTTCTTACCAGGCCCCCACTAAAAAAAGTTGTCGTTTACATTTTTTGAATGAGGAAATGTTTTCTAATGATAATCAAAAATAAAATCTCTGGGGATGTGTTGCAAGGTCTTAGAGTATGTTCCTATGCACCGTGTGTTACTTATCTTTTACTTAAAGTTTTGTTTACTTAGATTAATTAATAAAAAAGTTATCCAAATATGAAGTCGACTACATTAATTGAACAAGTGTACAACTATTGTAATTTGCATCCTAACGCTAAAACGAAGAGCACCGTAGAGTATTTTGTTGCCTCTAATCACCCCGAAAGAACCATTAAACGTTATATGGCAAAGTGGAAGAACAATGAGCCAAAGTCTCGTAAGCCTGGATCAGGCAGAAAACCAAAAATTATGACTACTGGGAACATCAATCGCCTGAAAGGTCTTTTGAACAACCGGTCTGAAACTTCAACAAGAAAAATTGCAAATGAATTTAAGTATGATCATTCCTACATTGTAAAAACAATAAAAAACAAAACAAACATTTGTTATTTTCAGAAAAAACAAATCCCTGATCGCACTGAGAACAGTTAAAGCAGTTGCAACTGAAGTGTGGAAGAATTTGTCGCAAATTCAGAAACCGCGACTTTGTCATTGACGATGAGTCTTATTTTACATTTAAACATACAAATAAAAATTCGGATGTTGGATTTTACTCAGATGACGCAAAAAATTCACCAAAAAATGTAAAATATAAGCGCAAAAGCAAATTTGCAAAAAAAAATTCTTGTGTGGATTACCATATCCCCTCGTGGAATCTCGAAACCATTAATTGTTCCTGCGAGACAGGCAATTAACCAAACAGTGTACAAAAATGATTGCATCATCAAACGATTGATTCCTTTTATCAACAAACATCACAGTGATGATAATTATGTATTCTGGCCTGACTTGGCCTCTTCACATTATGCTAGAAGTGTGACCAATTACCTCGATGAGAAAAATATCCGCTATGTAACAACATTTGATAATCCAGCATGTGTCCCAGAATTACGACCTATTGAAGATTTCTGGTCAATCCCTAAAGGCTACGTGTATGAAAACAATAGGGAAGCTGAAAGTGAAGATCAGCTGCCAAAAAAAATCCATTCTTGTTTAAAAAAAATTGATAAAAAACTTGTACAAGACATGTGTGAACATGTATACAAAAAAGTTGATGCCGTACGTCGTAATGGCGAGAAATCATTATTGCAGTCCCGAAAATAAAAAACTAATACATTGTTTAATATTCTGTATAATATTTTTTGATCATTAATCTTTTAGTTGTACTATTACTGTCTGTGTTTATTTTGTGCCAAATTTTTGTCACCAGGGGTTATACAACTATTTATCTTTACCAACAACTTCAATTTCTCAACAAACTCCAATATCTTTATTTGACATAGAGTGTATAAAATAAATAGAGGATTTTTTCCTGTTTTAAGAAAATATGATATTGAATTCATTTCTAGAAGAAAAAGTAAGAGTAATATATCAATATTATTTAAATTTTGGTACACATGTGTGTGTGTGTGTGTGTGTGTGTGTGTGTGTGTGTGTGTGTGTGTGTGTGTGTGTGTGTGTGTGAGTGTGTGTTAGGGCACTTAAATCTGCTATTTAATGTGACTTTTACTTCATAGATTATAAAACGAAAGTCTATAGGAGGGCTTGATTACAAAGGTATGAGCAAGAACATAATCAAACAATTTTTCACCAATTTTTTTATGCATGAAATGAACATCAATAGTATTGGAAGCCAAAACGAATTAGCTCAATTTGGCGGAACCAAGACGTACAAAACAATATACAAAGTAACCCATGACGCTCAAGTACCTAAAGATGATGGAAAAAGATTTTATCAAGACGTTCAGAGCATCTTTAGAAATTCCCCTAAAAGAGCAAAGAAGATAGCAGTCATGTTAAAAATAATATTGATATTGTATGTTTTTTGCAGATATATTGTTCTTTTTACATTTTGGTTACTAATTATCTTAAACGTAGAAAAATATAAAACATGATTTTAAATATGAGTTAAGTGTGGAATCTGTTTTATTAGTCAATTCGGTATGTAATACTAAAAATGCTTAAAGAACGCCTAATGGACGTCTTGACTGGACGTTTTAATGGTGTTAGCAAATAGACGTCTAGAGACGTTCTTTAGACGCTCAGGCGAGTTTTCAAAGAGACGTCTATGAGACATCTACTAATAGACTTCTTACAGACGTCTGTCGCAATACGTCTTACAGACGTGTATACAAGACGTCTCAAAAGTGTTAACAGATAGACGTCTCAAGACGTACTTCAGACGCTTACTTAAGTTAACGTTAGACGTCTTATAGACGTCTTTGTGCCGGCAGGGAAGAAGAAACAAATAAAATCTGGTCGGAGATTAAAACAAAGAGCAAAACATTATCCGAATTAAATGTTGAAGTTGAAAAAAATTGAAAGAGCTGAAACAAATTGAACTCCGAAATAAAGTTGGTATTTTATCTTACTAGACAAAATTACCGAACCTTTTAGCGAATACACCAAAAAAGCGTGCGGTTGAATCTAAAATCACTTTTGATGGCGTGACTGACGCGATCCCATCATTTACAAAAAGGGAAAAAAGGGAAAAAAAAACTCTAATTTTTTAAACGTTTTAACAAAACAAGCCCCGAAACAAGATCAGTTAAAAAATGAAATTTTTATTTTACAAAAAGATATTGCATATTTTACTAAAAGAAGAAGTTGCAACTTGTTGTCACATGAAGATTACCAAATATTCGGATAAAAGCAAAAAACTTTAGGTAGAAAAAAACTGCAATCTTGTACTTTGTCAAAAAGCCACTGAACGTCAAACAGCAACCAGACTAAAAAGAAATAAAAGCATTAGATCCAGGTATTAGAAATAAGTTGTGTGAAATTTAAAATTCAGCATCAAAAGGTCGACCGCTAGCCTTTGATCAGTTTAATAAAAGCAATTGTAAATATTGCCATGAAAGAGTCTGCTTTTGATAAAAGGAGAAGAACTGAAGTGGTTCAAACTGTAAAAACATTAAATGACTTGAAAAATTGAAGAAAAAAAAGTTGAAGAATTGAAAAATCATGGTTACAACCTCTCCAGATCAGGAGTTTATTTAAGATTACTTCCAAGCAGATTATTGAGCACAGAAAGAAAAATACATGTTGAATCTGCACCTGTCCAGTTAATAAGAGCACAAAATTCTGAGCATAAATATCATGCAGACACAAAATTTGCTAATCATCTATTAGTGTCCTTGCGGCAGTCTTGGCAAACAAACTAGTACCAATGATAATACATATAGAGTACAAGGTGAAGTTAGCTGATCATGATTTTGTAATTGCTCCTCAACACAAATTTATTCTTTCAGTAATTGCAGCCATAGAAATTAAAAAAGATTGTATGAAAAAATAAGCAGTCATATACACTGACCCAAAAAACATAGTAATCAGAAGGGCAAAACAAAAGGGCAATTTATCAAAAGTACTTAATCACTTGAAAAAATGAACAGAATAAACAATTTACCTGCATTTAAAATCAGCTTATTTACTGAAGATGGAACTAGCAAACTAGTCATTATTATAACTGTTGATGGTGGGTCAGATGAAAATCCAAGATATGAAAAAACATTTCATTTGGCCAAGACTTATTTTAAAAAGCATGACCTTGATGGAATGTTTCTGGCAACTAATGGTCGTGGCAGAAGTACCTTTATCAGGGTAGAGAGAAGAATGACTCCGCTTAGCCGTGACTTAGCAAGAATTATACTTCCATTTGATCATTTTTAAAGCCATCTTAATTCAAGAGGAGAAGCAACAGACAAAGTTATGGGGGAGGCAAATTTTGCCAAAGCGGGTGAGGTTCTTGCACAAATTTGGTCTAGCACAGTCATTAATGCATTTGAAACAAAACCCGAATACATAAAACCAAACAACGAAAAATGTGTACAATTAAAACATTTTGGAGCAGAGTGGAATGCTAAAAATGTCAGAGATAGTTAATGTTTCCTTTAAATTGTAAAATGTAATGATCAAAACTGCTGTGGTCATCATAGCGCTCTGTTTTATCTTATTCTAACGGGTTTTCTTCTACCACCAATTTCTTTGTTCCGAGGAGAAAACTTTGCAAAAAAAATTTTCCCATGACATTTACAAAAAAAGTATACCAATAGATTGCCATATGACTACTTATGTCCAAGCATTCAAAATTCCAAAAAGAAAGTGTACCAATTGCAGTTTATATTTTGCCACTATCAAATCAATAAAACAACACAAAACAGTTTGCTCACGTATTGGATATTCAAATAAGGTTAAAAAAATTAGACCTCATCGCCATCGAGTTGCTTAACGTCTCATCTTAACTCATGTGCGTCTTTTTAAATTCGGTCAAAAAAACAATTGAGTGGTATAATTAGGATGATGTTGATACCTCTGACCTCAAATGGCTTTGAAAAATTATTGAAGAAAATGGAACTCCAATACCTGCAGGTCAAAGTCCGATTTGGGAACAAATTTAAGTTTTAAACAGGTATTCATCAATTGTATTTAAAAAAAAATTAAAAAAATATTACAACTAAAAAAGCCTCAGAATAATCTACTTCAACAAACGAAGAGTAATTGAGTTTTTTCATAAATGAAATAAAATAAAGATCAAAGTAATCGAGTTAGAAATGAGAGAAATGCGGGCAGATCGGTTTTTAAAAAAACACATCACATAAAAATCCATGTCGCGAGAATAAAAGTTTAGATGTGTTTTTTTTGTTTTTAATGCATTTCAGTTAAGATATTGTGGTTTATCTGCTCCGGCTAATTGCCATATGAAACCATTATACAAAGATCCCCAGTTGGCAAGTTTAGCTCCCTAAACAGCATTATTACCCGCTTCGACGAACCAAGATTTAGCGAGTGAGAACAAAAGAAATAAATTAAAGTACATAGTCAGAAAGAGTTGAATTAAAAAAAGTACATAAGAAAAGCGGATATAAACATGGCCGACGCACAGTGAGTCAGAAAGGCGAAAAACGGCAAAAATTATATAACTATCATATATAATTATGTGAGACATCAATATTATCGTATTTTGGATCAAAAAATTTAAATTTTCCATTAAAAATAACTTTTACGCGTACCTATAGCGTAAGGCGCGCGCATACGCGTGTAACTGTCTTTTACGCGCGTAAAATATAACCTAAATAAAAAAATCGAATTCATTGATCCAAAATACCATATAAAAGAATACCACATATTTTTTAATCTAAATATTTCTTGTGCCTAAGGCTCGTACTACTTACACGTATACGCGTTAGAGACTTTTACGCGCACAATGACTGACTTAATTTAAAAAAATTAAATTCCTCAAACCAAAACATTTATTAATTGAAAAGAAAAACTGGTTCGAAAAATATTTTAATATTATATAATATTAAAATATATTAAAAACAAAATAAATATTTATCTTATCTAATTTTTCTTTCAAGAAAACAAAAAAAGAAAACCTAATACTAATAAAAATGCTTTATTTCATTACTACAGCAATAAAAAAGATAAAACTACAGGGGTAAGTGTTTTTCCATTTTCAACCTTGTATTTTTTAAAACAAGTGTTTGATATTACAGGATCACTTCTAATCAACAAGTATTGGTACTGGTTTTTCATAACATTCTTTCTAGATATCTTGGCTGTATGGTTTAATCTAGCTTTGCGAATTTCTTTATTTAGAGCCTCTTGTGACTCTTCAGAGAAGTATTCAATTGGGAGTTCTAATGCCTCAGATATCTGCACACCATGTTCCAAGAGTTTATGAACAGTTGGGGGAATCACATACCAGCAATAGTTTTTGAGTATAAGAGCTGTAGTTTCATAGCAATACTGGCCAAAACTTTCAGAGTTCAACTCATAACAGGAGCATGCTGCTATTAGGATTGTCCTCAATCTAATAATTACATCTACTGCCACTCCCGTTATATCAGCGAAAGCTTCAGCATTTTCAAATGCTCTTCTGGCAGTGTTTCCATCGTTAGTGTTGCCAAAACTCTGTTTGGGCATATCAACTATAAGGCTCTTAACTATAAGCTTTTCTCTAAACCTCAGTTGAATGTTTGTTTTTTTACTTTTTACTAATGTTTTTTCAGCAGGGGATTTGGCAAAGTATTTTTTAATGTCTAATGTATATCCTAAATGTAAAATATATTCAAAACATCTGAGCCAGCAATGCAGAGTAGAAAGACCCAAAGATAAAGCTTTTTCATTGATTGGTTTAGATCTGATCAATGCTGGGTTATTAAGTTCACTGGGCTTAGCTCCGCAAACATTACATGACTGCGAGGACAGAGTGTTAGTGAGGGCATTAACCACTTTACTATCAAACATGGTTAAATCTAGTTTGAACTTAAATGTGATAGTCGTATCCGGTTTGCCTTCCTCTACTTCTAACTTTACTTCAAACTTGACTAGTCTCTTTATTTCTGCTTTTAAAAGTTCATATTCATTTCTTATCAATTCTTCCATTTCTTTTTGATATTGGAGATGGAGGGGTCTACAGTAATGTGTACTAGAGGGCATTTTATTTAACCATACATTTTTGTTCATGATGGTTAATTTAAGTGGAACAACAGCTGTCTGGAAAAGACTTTGTTCATTAACTTGGGCTTCACCAATATTTGTATCAGTGTATTTTTTTTATAGACACGTTGACTGGAGGCACCATCAAAACCACCTTTAAAATGAAGTAGACCTTTAAACCTCCCCCCAATTTCAGCAAACATTCTCATAGAGTCTTGGCATTCCGTAAAAGTTAATATCCTTGTCAGAGTATGATTAAACATACCTTGTAGAGAAGTTAAAGCAGATGTTTCTGTCACAATTAAACCCTCAGGATAACATTTGTGTCTCTCATTCTTAATTTCATGAAGTGAAGGATAAATATCTGCATTATGTATTATCGATGAATTTCTAATAATTTGATATTGTTCATCAGAAAGGTCACACTGAATTTTTAAGCTCAAGGCATCTTCGGTTTTCATTTTTATCGGAAAATTTATCTTTTTGATTTTATCTTTTTCAGAGTTTGTAGCACTTTTCACAAGATCAACGAAGTCTTTTTTGCTAGGATCTCTAGTGGCTTTTTTTATTGAAGCTAATGCCAATGCTTCTGCAGGATGTTCAGCCAATTTGGCAACCTTAAACAAGATAATATTTAATATTTAAGCTTGTAAACTATTTTTTTAACTGGGTTGAATTTAATTTATTTATTAATACCTTAGATCTTCTGCTTCTATCACCTAAATCTTCCCAGTTCTTGCACTTTCTACCTGAACCTGATGCAACATTATTTTTGTTAACGGTAATATCTTTGTTCAACCAAGTTCGCTCGTGTTCTAAAAGTCTAGAGAAGGTTCTTGCATACTTCCGCAACTTTGATCGGAATTTACATTTAAATATTATTAGAGTTTTCTTTAGATTTATCATTTCAGGTTTTTCAATACTTTCATATTATAGACTCTCCAGTCTACAAAACTCACGTAGAAGAGCCTCGAATAAGTTATCATGATTAATTCCTAACTCTTGAATTATAGGAACTAAATGTATTCTTTTCATGTTGAATGTAAGCAATGAACTATTTTAAGTTATTTTATACACAAGTTTTAATTTTAAAACATGCACTATGCCATCAAACGTTGCATATATTGGTTTTTGAGGTTTGATAATTAGCACCATCAGCATGAGCATGAGTTTTTTTACTAATAGGAACTAAATGTATAATTTGTGTAATGAATGAAAGCAATGAACTAATATTCGCTACTTTATACGGCAAGTTTTAATTAAAAACGAAAAAAAAAACACAAAAAAACCGAAGTATTTGAAAGGTCTTATTTTAATTGGGGCAAGTTTGGGCAAATGATTTTTATTTTTTCTGCTTTCATATATACCTATTAATGGGAAAATATTAAAACTACCATGGAATCTAGTGGAATCGTTTAGTCTTTAAACTAAACTCATAATTAAACTAATTTAATGGTATTTAGTAACATTATAACTAAATTAATTAATTTCCACCAATACTTTTTTTATGGGGTTTTTTTTGCCGTTTTTTATGGATTTTGACTCACTGTGCGACGATACGGGTTTCGAAGTGGGGAGGGGGGCATAAGCGTAAATTTTTGAAAAAATTCTTGTCCTAGGATTTTCTCAGAAAAAAAAATTTGGGGGGCCACGAGCCCCTCCTATCCCCCCGTTGTTGCCGGCCCTTTAAATGCATTGTAGTTTAAAATATGAAATTTATCAGATCATTCTATAACTTAGGTACAAAGTAACATAAGATTAGTGTTTCCATTTCGTAAAAATAACATTTGCTAATTATTAAAACACCAGTTAAGATATTATGGTAAATAATATCTTTTTATTATGAAAAGTAATAATACTCTTGATATTTGGATGACAGCTTAACTAACCTTTAAGTTGTTTCGATTAAAAAGTTTGTGAATAATAAAACTTAGTATTATTATATTATCGTAAATTTCCGTGAGGAAATGAAAGCAGTGATAAAAGCACGCGACACTTAAATTTGACTTTCAAACCTCAAAAAACACGAGTTATACTCAAGTACAACTGACTGTAAAATACATACTATACAGATTTTAAGTCCGAAAATAAAACTATATATGCCGGTTAAGAGGCTTGACAAAAATGGTTTTTGGTCGATAAATGATTGCTAAACATTGTATCTAGTTTCGACTAAATATTTACTTATTCTGGACGACTGTGTTTACTAGGTATTAAGGAAGATTTGAAAATTCAGCATTTAAAAAAAAAAAAAAAAAACGTTTACGAGTAAAATTGTTGATTTTATTAAAAAATTTCTCAGTAATCATTGTAGTGTTATTAATAAGGCACATATTTAACTAAACTTAATAATTACTTGTTAAAAAATACTTTATATCGTTATGTAGGAGAAAACTTCAATTCTTTTAAACCCCAAAATTTATTTTACAGCGTTTTGAAAATGTTAAATAAGTTAGTGTATTCAGCAAAAAGAGTGCTCAAGTTCTTAAAGAACAGAGCAATAATGAAGTATTTTAAGTAACAAAATATATATATATATATATATATATATATATATATATATATATATATATATTATATGTATATATATATATATATATATGTATATACTAGTAAAAATACTTATCTAATTTTTGATTTCTTCTACACTGTGTTTCACCATCAGTAGGTTAATCAGGAAGAATTTCTTCCTGATGAACCTACTGATGGTGAAACACAGTGTAGAAGAAATTAAAAATTAGATAAGTGTTTTTACTAATTTATTATTGCTCTGTTCTTTTAGAACATTGAGCACTCTGTTTGTAGAATACACTAACATAATTTATATATATATATATATATATATATATATATATATATATATATATATATGTATATATATGTATGTATATATATATATATATATATATATATATATATATATGTATATATATATATATATATATATATATATATATATATATATATATATATATATATATATATTCCAGGAATTGTGGTAACATTTCCAGTATGAGTGATCAATACCGAGTGTTATATAATTAGTAAAGCAAATAATATAGTGAAAACAAAATAATAATTGATATATAATTCAATTACATAACTAGAAGTTTCATGCAATAGCGATCATTAGAAGTAATAACAACAAAAAAGTAACGACAAAAATTATATACAAAAAATGCTATGTAGTGTAAGGCTTGATGACATTAAAGTTCTTTATTAGAAATTTATTTTCATAGCGGCATTTTGACGCAGGCTCGGTTTGTTTGGTAAGCAAATTTAATGGTAAATAATACAATAACATCGCTCCTTTAGGTTGAGCACTCTATAAAATCTTCTGTTATATTAAGTAATTACAGTTTTGAAAAATTATTATTTCAACTCTTCATTAAAGAACGTACCATTACCATCTAAAAAACAATACTTAAAATGCCTAACGGAGAAAGTCGAGTCACTAATAAAGCGAATGAGATGGAAAGCTTTGATGTACAAAAATAATCCTAATCAAGAGCCTGCCTATAATTCAATCTCAAGTCGAGAAAATCTCCACCGCAACATCCCGATTAATTAAGTTTTGAAAACGATTTAATTAAGCTAATAAAAACATTTCATTTTCTACAATTCAAAACAATTTTCAAAAGCAATTGCAAACTGACATAGTAAAAATAAAATCTTCTAGTAATGTTTTTGTCTTTGCTGATTAATCAAGAAACCTGGATGAGCTAGATAAACCTTCGTATCATAAACTTTATACCTAAAGTATTACTAAAACCAAAGAAAAATCTGAAATCACACAGTATAACATCATGAACACAAATGCTAAAATCATTGCAAAAGACTTGGGCATAAATGATAGCCTTGAGCGTCTAGCCATGAATTCAGCATTCATTACCTTAAAAGATTATAAGGATAAGGATGGTCTTTGCTGCTTCTGTAATATCAGTGGTCCTCAATCGGAAAAAAAAAAGAAAAATCTAAAAAAAATTTTTAAAGATAACTTTAATCTTAAAATTACTATCAGACCAAACTTAAAAACCGTAAATTTTCTAGATATCACATTTAACCTTTCTGAGAACTCTTTTAAACCTTATAGAAAACTAGTAGATAATCCTTTATATATTAACATTAATTCCAATCATCCACCAAGCATTATTAAATCGATACCAAAATGATTTCTAATCGCATCAGTAATATATCTTCAAGCAAAGAATCTTTTGACAGAGCCGCACCATTTTATAATAACGCTCTAAATTCTTGTGGATTTAAAGATTTCAATTTCATTCCAAATATCTAGAACTATAATACAAAATCTTGAAAAAGAGACATCTGGTTTAACCCACCTTATTTGCTCAACGTCAGAACAAACGTAGCCAAAACATTTTTGAGTACAATTGATATATGTCTCCCTAAAGGCCACAAATTTCACAAACTTTTTAATCGAAACCACTTAAAGGTTAGTTATAACTGCCTTCCAAATATCAAGAGTATTATTACTTCTCATAATAAAAAGGTATTATTTAATTCTCTAGAAAATGCCAATCGATTAGCAACTGTCGACAAATAACCTTACGCCTACTCAATTGAAAATGCCTTACAAAAAATCTAATTTATACTTGCAACTTGCGTCAAAATGCCGCCATGAAAATAAATTTCTAATAAAGAACTTTAATGTCATCAAGGCGGACACTACATAGCATTTTTTGTATATAATTTTTGTCGTTACTTTTTTGTTGTTGTTACATCTGACGATCGGTATTGCATGAAACTTTCAATTATGTAATTGAAATATATATTAATAACTATTTAGTTTTCACTATATATTTATAAATATATATATATACAAATAAATCTATAAATATATATATATATATATATATATATATACATATATATAAATATATATATATATATATATATAATATATATATATATATATATATATATATATATAATATATATATATATATATATATATATATATATATATATATATATATGTATGTATGCATGTATATGTATGTATATATATAAATATATATATATATATATATATATATATATATATATATATATATATATATATATATAATATATATATATTAGTAGTAGAAAATCACTTGACAAAAATTTTTTCCATTTAACACTGTGTTTCATCAACAAAGATTCATCAGAAATGGATGATCAAATTAATAAAACTTCAATTTATACCAAAAATTAAATTACAGGAAGTTGCAAATGTCTTAACTACTGTAAATTTTCACACATTTGTGGAATTTGCTGACACTATTATAGAAAGTATTCTTTATGTATGGCACGAAAATAAGTTTCTCCTAAAAAACTATAAAAATAAATGAGTTCAAATAATATTAACATTAACTACCTTTTTTAAAAAACATTTTAAAAAAATAGCATAAGTAATCATTTCTAAAGAATTCTTTTTATAATAGTGTCAGCAAATTCCACAAATGTTTGAAAATTTTCAGTAGTTAAGACATTTGCAACTTCCTGTAATTTAATTTTTGGTATAAATTGAAGTTTTATTAATTTGATCATCCATTTCTGATGAATCTTTGTTGATGAAACACAGTGTTAAATGGAAAAAATTTTTGTCAAGTGATTTTCTACTACTAATATATATATATATATATATATATATATATATATATATATATATATATATATATATATATATATATATATATATATATATATATATAAATACATATATATATACATATATATATATATATATATATATATATATATATATATATATATATATATATATATATATATATATATATATATATATATATATATATATATATATATATATATATATATATATACCTACATATATATATATATATATATATATATATATATATATATATATATATATATATATATATATATATATATATATATATATATATATATATATATATATATATATATATATATATATATACATATATATATATATATAGATAGATAGATAGACACCATATATATATATAGATAGATATATAACTCAGTGACGGATCCAGAAATTTTTGATGGAAAGAGGAGTGTTTAAATATTTTTGTATTTTGTACCACATTGGTGTCTCCTGAAAAAAAAAAAAGGGTCCTCAATTTCTATATTTATATATCAGGTTTCAATGTATATATATGTATTAACCCATCATTATCATTTGATAGCCCAACATTAAATGCTTAGCCCAAACAATAATACTATTAATTATATTATTCAATAGTTAAAATGGTAAAACAAATTGCTTAATGTTGTTTTGGGCCACGATTTGGGTTATCGTTAAATATAAAATTTATAATATAAAAAGATAAATATCCAAACTTTTTACTTTTTTTGGAAGTTTAAGGATAGCTGCTCTTGCAAAAATAAAATATTATTATTTGTAGGACTTTTTTTTGTTTCATTTAAGACGTTGGAACTTAAATCTTATATTATATACGTTTTTGAAAAATATTAAGATTTATGCGGATTTAAACAGGCAACGCAAAATACTTTGTGTAAGCCGAAAAACATTAAGTGTAAATTTGGAATTAACCCAGCCGGCACAACTCAGAAAAAAGTTACGTTAATTTTCTGTTGCGCGTTTAAAACCTTATAAAACAAAATGAATAAAGCGTGCTAAGAATGGTTTCCATTCCATGAAATAAACTATTACTGTTTATCAAAAACACCAGTTAAAATATTAATGGTTTCGCCGTTATGGAAACGTAATATTTTACCATACTAAATTTCCTAAAGGAATGTGAAAACACTGATAAAAGCAAACGTCATTTAAATTTGAACTAAACAAGAGTAAAACTGCACGTAATATACACAAAGATTTGGATTACGCCTGAATCGTGACAAAGAAAAATATTTAAAGGTTTTGAATTCCGAAAGTGAAACTAAATGTGCCGGCTGGGAACACATCAAAAAAAGTATATATATATATATTTTTTTTTGATGTAAAAAATTTGAAGTACTTTCATTTCTGAAAAAAATTATAACACCCACTTAAAAATCAATATAAATATTTTAAGTTTGTGACCGGAATGTATTCACAAAAAATTTTAATCGCAAAACAATGCATTTTGCAATTTAAAGTAAAATGATCTGTAGAATAAACACATTTACTTTTATCTATAAAATCAAGTTAGAAGTACCTTAAACTATCAAATAATATTTTTACCTTGTTCATAATAGATTAGGCAACAAAATAGCTTTGCAGGTCCACTAACATGACATATTTAAGATTTCTTTTGGCATTGTTTGCTTTGACTTGCGCAACAAGTAAGTGTTTGATACACTATATCTAATTTTTAATAAATTAAATACTTTTTATTTTTAGAAATATTTTTGAGTATTCTCTGTATATTTGTATAGACTCTAATAAATAATTCTTTATATATATTAAAGTAATTTATAACAAATCTATAGTTACTTAGAAGCAGAACAACTAAGGAAAGCTCGCTATGATAAAGCCAGTTCTTTTTATTTGTAATAAAAGTTCAGAAAAAAGTTTGTCCACATGATTTTAAAAGGTTTGGCTGATACGGCAGATAAAATGTATTTTTTCGAAGAAAATTTCCCTTAAGTAAAATACAATAGAAGAACTATTTTTGCGGTGATTTGATTACTGGTAGACGTCTAAGTTGATAATATTGCCACGGAGCCTCTGGCTAGTTCCTGCACACTCAGTGCAGGGGCTAGTTTACCAATATTCTTGGTCAATAAAATATATGTATACACATATATATATATATATGTATACATATATAAATATATATATATATATATATATATATATTATATATATATATATATATATATATATATATATATATATATATATATATATAAATATATATACACATATATATATATATATATATATATATATATATATATATATATATATAAATATATATATATATATATATATGTATATATATATATTTATGTATATATAGACATATATATATATATATATATAGAACCCTTAGATGTTGTCCGAAAGTTTTTTCGATATTTTGTTGACAAAAAGTAAAAATTAAAATGCAAGACCGGAATTTTTTTTTTTAATAATGATAGACTGCCTGCCCCAACCAAACCCTCAGTCGATGTAGCAGCACTCCCTTGCGGGTCAGGCTATTTGTCAGTCGATGTAGCAGCACTCCCTTGCGAGTCAGGCTATTTGTCAGTCGATGTAGCAGCACTCCCTTGCGAGTCAGGCTATTTGTCAGTCGATGTAGCAGCACTCCCTTGCGAGTCAGGCTATAAGATAGTCGATGTAGCAACACTCCGCGCATGATTTACAGTAAAAAAAATAAAAATAAAAACATTTTATTAAAAAAAATAAAAATAAAAACATTTTATTAAAAAAAATAAAAATAAAAACATTGTTTATATTGTTAAAAACATTCAAAATGTTATAAAAACATTCAGAATGTTTTTAAAAACATTCTGGTCAATTAAATTTGCGTTTTTGTGGTTTTTTTAAAAAACGATTAATTTGTAATTAAATTAATGGTTTTTACTTTCGTCCAACACGGAAATGTTGGACGAAAGTCAAAAGTAATTAAAAGTGACGTATGTGTTGGCGTAAGAATCACTTTTTTCCTTCCGCTCTTCCTAAAGCCAACAAACTATAGAACTATATATATATATATATATATATATATATATATATATATATATATACAGAGAGAGAGAGAGAGAGAGAGAGAGAGAGAGAGAGAGAGAGAGAGAGAGAGAGAGAGAGAGAGAGAGAGAGAGAGAGAGTATAGATATAGATATAGATATATATTTTCATTGACTAAGAATATTTATTTTAATAATCTGCATTGGAAATTATTTGTGTATTATAATTCTTATATAGGTTTCGATATAAACGAAGAGATTAAAAACAAATATCGAGAAGATGTCTTAAATAACCTTGAAGATAACATTTTAAAAGACAGTCGAGGTAATTATTGTAACTATCTCTTATTCTCATTTGTTATTTATATAGCTAAATATATATATATATGCATAATATATATATATATATATATATATATATATATATATATATATATATATATATATATATATATATATGAACATATATATATATATATATATATATATATATATATATATATATATATATATATATATATATATATATATACATACATAAATATATAAATACATATATATATATATATACACATATATATGTATATATATATTTATATATATATATATATATATATATATATATATATATATATATATATATATATATATATATATATATATATATATATATATGTATCTACACATTAAATTAAATATTGGAGGGCCTTTAGGGACCGCTTAAAATATTTTTTTATTCAAAACATTTTTAATCCTAGTGTTTTTGTATTAGATAGAACACATTTAGAATGTGGGAGCAGATTATTTTCAAAAATGTTATTTTTTGGGACACCTAATATATATATATATATATATATATATATATATATATATATATATATATATATATATATATATATATATATATATATATATATATATATATATATATATATATATATATATATATATATATAAATATATATATACATATATATATATATATATATATATATAATAACAATATCCTTCTCAATATATAATTGAGAAGGGTATTGTTTTAAGGTGTTGACCAATTGGAAATTGATATGGTTTTTTTACTTAGCTCATAAAAAGTAATTTTTAACTTAATCTATTTTCAAGGATTTGTTATTTAGTCTTTATGGATGAAAATGAAGAAAACAAAAAAGAAATCTCAGAAAGTTACGAAGATAGTCATCACTTACCAACCTATACCATAAGTAATAGATTTTTTTCATCTTTTACACAAAACTAATATAAGTTTATCATTTGTTTGTTATTTTTCAATTTATTTATTATTTATTTATTCAGCCGAAAAACACAATAAAATATTATATTACAAAACATGATGCAATTTTTAATTTAAACTTGTATTTATATATTTTTATATATATAGATATATATATATATATATATATATATATATATATATATATATATATATATATATATATAGAGAGAGAGAGAGAGAGAGAGAGAGAGAGAGAGAGAGAGAGAGTGCCGTATATATATATACATATATATATATATATATATATATATATATATATATATATATATATATATATATATATATATGAATATATATATATATATATATATATATATATATTTATAAATATATATATATATATATATATATATATATATATATATATATATATATATATATTAGCTAAATGCACAAAAATAAAAGTTCGAACTGCACGAGCATGCGAAAGAAACAATTTGGTAATCAGATGCCACAGTAATCAAAGCATAAAAGTGTTTCAATCAAACTATGGTAGAACATCCTCTCATATATGCAACCCAACAAGGAATTTTTATTTTTCTAATAAATGTAACAATCAAAAAAGGTCTTTAAATATTGTTAAAAACAGGTGTTCTGGCAGGTCGTATTGTGTTGTTCCAGCAATAAATGGTGTTTTTGGCGATCCATGTATCGGAACATATAAATATCTTGAAGTGCATTTTTCTTGTCAAAAGAAATGATTATATCTAAATTAAACAAAGTTTACTTCTGACTGATTTATTTTAAATTTAAATAAATAAGGTATTAGAGTTGATTTTATAAAAATTTTGGTTAGAAATAAATTGGTTTTGTATTTGTAATCATTTGAAATTTTATTGCAATTTTCTTGATGTTTACCTAAATATTAAAGCGGAGGATCTAGATTTTTCATTTGGATCGCAAAACATTTTTGCATAAAAATTTTTTTTTCCTCTTATGTTTCTAATGAGCTTATTTCAATACTTTATACAGGAACAGAATAAGCTAGATACGCGCAATTTGATTAATTGATTTTGAAGAATTAGTGTGCGCGCATTTGTTAAAAAATGAAAGAAAAATTAAAACCAATAATTCTTCGAAAAGCCTATAGAATAAAAAAAGGAAAATGGAAACTTATCATTATAAAATATTAAAAGTAAAAGTTCTAAAGAAAACTGGTGGACCCTTTTTATTCATCTTTATTTATTGACCACCATTTGGGAAGCATATTAACTTCTACACTTGCCATTAAACTATGATATCATAAACAGAGGCGATTCTAACAATAAAATAAGATGTAAGGGTGAGGGCGTTCATATTTCTACCGCTTCTGATCTCAAATGAGTAAGCAAAAAAATCATGTTTTTTTCACCGTTACTTCAAACTTGAATATGGGAACCTGTTTTGGCGTTTTTGGAGTGGCCTATTAAATAAAATTTATACCATCCAAACTATGTAATATTTTCTCATATTTTGTGCAAAGGTATTCTTTAGACTTTTATCTCATTTAACCAATTTTTTTTTTCCGCGATTTAAAAAAGAAGTCTGGTGAAAGGTAAAAAAACGCACGTTGTACCTTTGACCGATGCATGTTGTTTTTTTGTCCAAAATGTCATTATTATAAAATCATGCAATGTTTGGACCTTTTTAATATTTAAGTTTTTTATATATTATAAAGAGCTACATGGCCTACCTTATCTCAATAAAAAAATCATATCTAACTATTTTGTAAGCAATTCTAATAGTCTATAAAAAATCAGAAAATCAATTTTTACAATCTTGCAAAAACTTGTGTATCAAAGTTTTGACACTCAGTCAGTATTGCTTATAGCATGACTAATTTTTTTTTGATTAAATTAGTTATTATGACTATTTTGATATACTCACCGGTCTTTTTTAGCTAGATGCTACTTACATGGGGTGATTAGGGTAAGTTCCAAAACTTTAAATGCGATTTAATTGCACGAAACAAGTTTTCTAATATATATAGCTATTTTTAATATTTTAGATATGAAAAGAGAAAAAGTATATTTCTATAAACTATACTATCTGGAGGTCTATATTTATTTACATTTGACCATAATGCATTCTAAAGGAAATATTTTAATGATGACAATAAAAATTCGGCAGAGCTACTGTTAGGCGGTCTAAATTAATTTCATTTTTATGCTTGTTGCGCTTTCGTGTGAAGACTTGCTCATAGTGGTGACTTTTTGATATAAACATAAAAAATAGCAATTGGCTTCAGTACATTCATCAACTATCTTATAGCTTGCGGCTACAAGTGAGTGCGGCTACATCGGCTGAGGGTTTGGCATAGTTTGGCCTCAAAAATAAAAAAACAGTAGAACTAGCTTTGAATCATACTTAACCTCTAATAATAACTTTATGGAAAATAATAAGTTATCTGAAAGAGAACTACTTGGTGCTGTAAATTTATTAAAATTAAACAAAGGTAATGGAGTTGATGATGTAAGTAGCAATATAACACTAAATCAATATTTTGTTTAAAAACTCTGCTTTTCACATTTTTAGTCTTTCTTTAGAACAAGGAATCCTTCCTGATAAACTAAACATTGCAAGGGTGATACCAGTTCTAAAGTCTGGACATGCAACTTGTATCGTAAATTATAGACCTGTTTTAATACTAACTTCCTTTTTAAAAATATTAAAATATATTATACACAAAAGACTGTATTATTTCTTACATATTAATAACATTCTTTATAATAAACAATTTGGATTCAAAAAGCTCACTTTACTGATCAGGCAATTGTTTAACTTATTCATGATATTCTGAAATCTTTTGATGAAAATAAATATAATTTAGGCTTTTTTATTGATCTGAGCAAGGCTATTGACACAGTAAATCATTATATTTTACTAAGCAAATTAAAAAACTACGGTATTAAACACTCGAACCTCAAATGGTTTACAAACTACCAGTCAAATAGACAGCAATATATTTCTCATAATTACGGAAAAACTGACAACATGAATATATCTTGTGGAGTACCACAAGGATCTATATTAGTACCACTCTTGTTTCTAGTATACATCAATGATCTAAGCAAATCTTGTAATGTATAAGACACAATCTTGTTTGGAGATAATACGAATCTATTTTATGCTCACAATGATATAAAAATGTTGTTTAAAACTATATACATAAAACTACAATACCTTGCTGAATGGTGTAACGCAAACAAATTATCTCAAAATTTAACTAAAACAAAATATACTTTTTTCCATCGCTATCGTGACCGAGACAAAATTCCATTAAAACTTCCAAATATTTCTATTAACAATTGCAAATTAAAAAGAGAAGTATCATTAAATTTTTGAGGAGTACTACTTGACGAAAATGTAACATGGAGAAATTAAATCAAATAAAGGTAAAATATCAAGCAGCATTGACCTACTTTTTAGGGAAAAACCTTTTTTAAGTTCAAGTTGGTTAAAAATCTTATGTTTTTTTTATTCATTCCTATCTTAGTTATGCTAACATATATATATATATATATATATATATATATATATATATATATATATATATATATATACATATATATATATATATATATATATATATATATATATATATATATATATATATATATATATATATATATATATATATATATATGTATATATATATATATATACATATATATATATATACACACAGACACACTCACACACACACACACACACACACACACACACACACAAAATAACTGCATGTTTCCGATAATCAAATTTGAAAACAGGAAATAAAGTTGCTAAAGTGTCATTTTTATATGAAGCCTTAAATGAACAGCTAATGGGCAATATTTCATGAAAAACTAGGTATACATGAGTCAATCGTGCTCTATTTTGGCAAACACAGTTCTAAAATATACATAAAAGGAAAGCCGAATTGTTTATGGCACAGGCTTTGGGCTTTATGTGGAAATAATGGATATACATATAAACTACAAATTTATACTGGAAAAGATTTTACTAGAAGTCTGAGATACCTTTAGGCTAGCAAGTTGTTCAAGATTTGCTAGAAGTAGTAAAGCAAAACTCTAGTCCAAAATTTCACGAAATATATTTTGACAATTTTTTCCGAAATGGAATGTAGATGAAATTACTTTCAGAAGAGAGTTTTGTTGCTACAGGAACTATCCATGAAAATAAAACAGATGGTGCCTTAAAAGTAATGATATCCAATATATAACTGAAAAGGCAAAATAGAGGTACTTATGACTACTGTTGCAATGGTTAAGTTTTTATTTGCCAATGGCACGACAATAGTATTGTGACCATTGCAAGCAACTATTTTACACACGAACCAGTGCACAAGGTGAAAAGGCGAGTTAGAACAAAAAGAATTATTGAAATAAATCAGCCCAACTTAATAAATCTTTACAACAAGGGAATGGGTGAAGTTGATTTAATGGATGTTCTTTTGTGATCCTACAGGCCTATGATCTGAGCCAAAAAATGGTGGTGGCTATTGATGACTAATATGTTAAACTTATCTCTGGTTTCAGCTTGGAGACTTTTTCTCGCTCTAAACCTTAGTAATGACAAAATCACTCACTTAGATTTCAGATGGAAACTTACAATACTTCTAATGAAATTAAGTCAAACATAGCAGGTGGAAGACATGTTTATTTACCAGCAGATGTTCAATTTGATGGCCAGGACTATGAATTAACTGAGTGTACTCAAAGAAGATGTGTTATATGTCATAAGAATACAAGTGTGGAAAATGTAATCTTGAGGCTTCATTACATTAGAGGAACTCAATGTTTTAAAAATCATAGTAGTTTTTTTACCGTTTGTATATCAGTACATACAGTAACTACTGTTTACAAATGTAAAAGTTTTTAGTTTTGTTGTTTCTTTACCAGTATATACAATCACTACAGTTTATATAAGTAATAATTTTTAGTTTTGTTGTTTGTTTAATAGTATACTAAATACAGTAACTATATTGTTTATAAAAAAAAAGTATTGATCTAGTGATCCAACAAATTAAAATAATGTGTTTTTTTTATATTTGAAATGAAATTTAAAAAAATAATTTCAATTGGGTTTAGTTCATAAATACTTTGTATAAGTGGCTTGGTCATTATTTCCCAAAAATCTGGACGTGAATACATATTCAAATATGGACAAATATGGATGTAAAAAATGTGAACATGGATATGTATTCAAAGAAATGAAATTTTTATAACTAAACAAGAAAATCAATAAACTTAACTCAACCATTAGATAACTACAAGCATTTAAGTCAACATAAACACCCAAATACAAAATATTTGAAAAAGCTTAGTATTAAAAGTTTCAAATTCAATCAGTTCTCTGCAACAAGACATCTCGGTCTTCTTTGAGTTTCCGTATTCTTTGATCCTTATTTTTATTGATATATTCATTTGTATATATATTTTTTAAACAATTTATATGTTGTATAATAAGATATGATATATAAAAAAAAAAGAAAAAAGTTTTGCAAGATTGGAAAAAGAGTCAGCCAAACGGAAACCATTTTTTTGTGGAATTTTGGATGTGACTTTTTTCTTGGCTATTAGAAATTTAGTTTTTTTAGGTAAATCTTATAAAGTACTATCGGTATCAAATTTATTTATCTGTATAACTGTTGTAAGAGTTTAATTATAATTACTATAAACAACTACGTTTGCAGGTGATAAAAGTGAATGGAAAAGAAAATGGAAACTTTCTTGTTGGTATGGAGCTTATTAGTCGCCACAACGCCGTCATTGCATCCCACTAAGAAATTTAGGACGCTATTAACAAGAGGGCTCCAAATAAGCTTTCCATCTCGCCGTTGTCTCAAAATAAGTTCATCAGAAAATATAGTGGTGTCATCCGAAGTGTACCTGTCTAAAAAATTTAGGATGGTATTTACTTCGCAATCATAGTCGATGATACCCCAATATATCTCACACTGAGCAGATAGCTTTTGTTATTCATTTTCTCCTCAATCAAAAGAAAACTATTTGCTGGCAAATCAAAGAACAATTCTTGTTTCTTGGAGATGAAAAAAGAAGTCAATATAGTTAAGCTTATCTCTGATGTGATTTCAAAACTAGGTTTGGATATTCAAAACTGTCGCGGTCAGGTACGCGATAATGGATCCAATATGTTAGTTTCTTACAAGGAAACTCTAGCCTTAATTAGGTAAAATTATTTCGAAGCTCTATACGTTCCCTACAGCGCTCACACTCTGAATTTAGCTGGTGTGCACGCAGTTAAACTAGCCATTGCGATCAAAGTATTCTTTGAAAATGTCGAATCTTGGTACGTATTTTTTAGTTGAAGCGACAGGAAGTTTACTGCATAGACTTTTTTTGACAATATGGAGCTCTCCTACCGACTTGATTAAACCATTTGCCAAGAGGCCGAGAGCTCTTAAATATGCCATGGAAAACCTGAACCTGATCAGTGAGCAGCTCAGTCAACCAAGAGACTTGAAAAAATCATTATCATCTTTTGAATTTGTGTTGACAGTTACGGTTTGGTACAAAACCTATGCTGCTAGTAACTATGTTAGTTGTCTTCTACAATATGAAGACAACTAACATAGTTACTACTAAAAATTTTCTAAGAGGCTGTAGCTGGAGTGCTAGGATTTGAAACTGAACTCTCTGCTAAAACGCTTTCACGATGAGCCATCAAACACAGCCTATTTCTACAACAGCGGAAAAAAAGAATTCAAGTGAATTTTTTAATTTTTTGTTTAGATATTCTGTTCCAGCAGATTGATTCAAGATTTGAAGCAACCAAGATGGCTGGCATTATGCTTTCATTCGTCAGGTTAAATAATGATGATCTTTCCGCTTAAAATCTTTCCGTTTAAAGCATGAGAACTTGCACGGTTTTATCCAATATATGCGAACAAAGAGAACTTCATTGAAGAAGTTTGCCGTTTTAACAATGCCTGCAAACAATTTTCAAGCTAGGAAATCCAATACAGCTACTCAATCAAATCTTTGAGAAGAAACTTGAACGCTATTTTCAATACATTTAGACAATCATTTATTAAACCAAAATTTTTAAAAACTCTCCGTTCAACCATGGGGAAAGATTGCGTTACAGATATTTCAATATTTCAATTAAAAAAGATTTGGCTAAAAAGATGAACCACGACAATATCATCAACATTTGGACGGCCAGAAAAGCTCAAAAAATTCATTTTTAATTGCCTTAGAAACCATTCTTGAAGATTTTGTTTATTGATTTTTTCTTTATTTGTTTTAAAACTAATGTTTTGATTTATATGTCAGTTTTGATTAATAAACCATTTTTTTAATCGAAAGAATCGTTTTATTGGTCGGAAAAAAAAACGCAAAAATATGATGTAAAAATAATATTCTTTATCAAAATAATGCACAACTTCTCAGAAACGCAACATGCACTTTCATTAAAATAAACAGGGTAACTGTTTTATTAACGCAAGGTATGATTGTTGACATATAGATAATATTTTTTATAATGAAATGTTTAAAAGCGGTTGAACCTCTATATGCGGTTATGCCCCCACTTCCCCAACATAAAAAAAAATTTTGCATTTTGTAAATCAATATTTTTTGACATGATTCAAATTTAAACTTAAACCACAGTTTGAAAAAACTAGATTTGACTTTTGATATGAAAAGAAACATTAATATTTAAACATAGCCCTCAAAAAATTTTGTTGTTGTTTTTATTGCGATATATTTATATCATTTTTTTTTTTTTAAAAGAAAAAAAAGTAAAAGATTTTCTAAAAGTAAAAAATCGCGAAATATGAACCAAGCAAATTGGATAATGCTAAGAATAGCTAAACCATGTTTCAGTTGTGCACTTTACTTGTTAAATTTAAGTTATACTCATGACATAAAGTAAGATCATTCAGCTTTTCTATTAACTTAAAAAATGTTTATCACATTAAAAAGTTAAAAATAAAAATATACTTTTGACAAAAAAAAAAACTGAGAGGCCTAAAACCAACAAACTATAAATATTAATTTTTGTATTTTTTGATTACAAACCCAAAACTGCTGTGCTTATATATTCAAAAAATCAGGCGCTCCTGCTGAGACTCAATTTTTTTGAAGGTCGGGCGTAGTTGCGCCCGTTTTTGGACGCCCATGCGCCCGGATTAATCTGGCATTGATCGTATGTAATCCAAAGCATAAATACTAAATTGTCAAACAAATTTCCTTAATTTACTGTTTCGTAATTGTACTGTTTTGAAAAATTAAATTATCTTAATTTCAATAACTAAAAATAATTTAGCTGATAATTTGTTTTAATTTAAATTGAGAGATTAAATGTCTATATACGAGTTAAAAAAAAGATAATCGGGTAAGGAAAAAACAAATTCATATAAGACGGATTTTAAATCCTTTGCTTGGATGATGCTTCTCAAAGGTTTACTTTTAGTGTTAGTATTTTTTTAAATCTACATCTTACTACTTAAAATGTGGGGGAGAGTGGGGAGAAGTTGTATATTAAAACATACTTCCAGAATAACTTTAATATCTTTTTTATATAATGTATGAACTGAACCAAACAAGTTTTAAAAAATAAAGCATCAATTTGGGTACTGATTCAATCCCTTAAGATTGTCAGCAAGTAATAATGCAGAATATATTTTTTTGATTTTAAGGAGCCGTGCTATTGCGGTAAAGTGATACACGTGTAGATAAAGTGGAATAACCAAGTATACCGGTTATTCATTTTAGTTACCGGTTATTCATTTTTATAGGCACGTTTATTCATTCTTATATGCGCATTTTTTCATTCTTATACGCGCATTTATTCATTCTTATATGCGCATTTATTTTTATATGCGTGTTTATTTATTCTTATATGCGCGTTTATATCCGAGTCAGCTACTCATAAAATCTCTAATACAACTTTATATTGTTGCGAAATCCTGATATTGCAATTAATGTATTTGCAATAGTGCGGTCTTCGTAAAGGTATTGGAAAATTACGCTAACGTAATTACATGTGTTTAAAGTTAACAATATAATATTTTGTGGTTCTGAATTTTAGATAAAAAGGATGATATTTATAAATAATATACTCGCAGCGAAATGGTAATAAAACAACTATAAATAAACGAGTGAATTCATTATTGTCACTGGGAAACGTTTAATAATTCCCCGTTTAATAATATAAACAATAAATAGGCTTTTATGTCTTTATATAGATATATATAAAATGTAAATTAGGATGTTGCCACTGCTATTTATTTAAAAATGGTTCCCCAGCCAGCGCTGGATTTAGGTAACTACGCATATGGTTGTAAAATGTAATTAAATTAAACTCTGTAGTATACATAATATTTTTAAGTTTTCTGATTACCCTATCCGTATTCCGAGACCTTTCTCCCTGTTTGTAAGTATACTTTAATAAAGAAAAAATTTCTTCAAATAAATAAAGCTGTGGCGTGTATGTTGGTAGATACTTAATAGCTATGCCATGAGAAGCTTGTGTTTGCCAAACAGAAAGGCTCCAGTGGAATCTACAATTGTCCATAACAAGCATCGGCGCTTCCACAACTAAATTCCTAACCGCTGGTGCCAACATTGTAGTAATGAAAGTACAAAAGGAACTTGCATTCCAGCCTCTAGTTTTTGTTTTATAAGCCAGCACTCCCATTGTTGAAACAGCACAAATTAAACTAACATTCTTGCCACAATTTGCTGACGACTGTAAAATTGCTGGCGCACCTCTAAGCGAATATATTAATTTTGAGGTTATTACTTATTTATTTGGATGAAATGGATTTAATGTGCACACAAATAGCATATATGGTTATAACCATATGTGCTGTTAGTGTGCACATTAAATCCAGTTTACTCCAAATAAATAAGTTTTTCATTTGAAATTCCGTTTGTTTTGCTTGCAAATGTATAGCGCGCATCTATAACTCGTGTTGAGTTTCGTTCTTCTGGCACATGCACAACACGCTTTCTTGATAAATCCGAGCGATTGAGTATTCTTGAAATAGTAGGCTGAGACATGTTGAAGCCTGCTGCAGAAAGATTTTCTTTCATTGCTTCTTGCGTACAAAGGTTGTTTTCTTGTACGCATAATTCGATAATATTTTTTATTTGAGCGTTTATTGGTCTTTTACCTCGTTTTTTATCAAAAAACGACTTGAATGCAGTCATGTCGTCGAATTCTCCTCTGTTTAACTTAACGACAAGATTTCGAACTGTGCGCTTAGATAAATTAAGAGAAGTGGAAATGCTTGTTGTAGATTAATTCCTTTCAACTAAATGCTTAAGCATTTCAATGTGCTCTCTTGTAACATTTTTTTTTTGTTTTACGATTGGCACTGCTATTTTCTCTTCCATCCATAGGGCAAAGATTTGATGTTAATAATGATTATAAATAATTAAATTTAAATCTAGATAAATGAGTAATTAGATGAATAAAAACTTTATCAATTGAGAAATTTAATAATAAAATTAAACAAAGACTTAATACTAAATTAAATAAACTATCATCGAATGTAAAAAGTCTTCTTCTTAAGTATTTTTAACCTCGTTTACAAAGAAACAAGAAAAATTGCTTAAATATGCTTTTCAAAACATATATAAGAATGAATAAATACGCATATAAGAATGAATAAATACGCATATAAGAACGAATAAGTCCGCATCTAAGAATGAATAAACACACATGTAAAAATGAATAAACGCACATATAAGAATGAATAACCCTATATTTACAAATATCATCCATTTTTACAAATATCATCACGAAATATTATATTATTAACTTTAAATAAATGTAATGACGTTGGCGTAATTTTCCATTAACTTCACGAAGACCGCATTACTACAAATACATTAATGTTAATATTAAGATTTCACAACAATATGAAAATATATTAGCGATTTTATGGGTATTGGACTCGGATATAAACGCGCATATAAGAATAAATAAACACGCATATAAGAATGAATAAATGCGCATACAAAAATGAATAACCCTGTAACAACATATTAACAAAATTTATTATTTAATTGCAATTAAAGTTGTATACCCCGAAGCATATATTAAAAATAATTAAGGGGCTTCCACATTATAACTAAACAAAAGAGATAGGCATGAAGCGGAACATCAATTACCATTCATTGGCCTATGTTTCAAAGCATATCGTATTCAATTAGTATTTTGTTTAGTTTTTTTATATTATACTTATTTTAGGTTAAAAAATTTAATTAAAACACACTTGTTATATGTGACTGCCATATGGGACAAACATGACCGATAGTTTACTTGAGGACCATATTAGTTTTATCTTATATTTCCACTTGTAATAGTGATAGACATTTTTTTTCTTAAATTTGTTATAATTTGTTATTCAAACATATTGTAACGTAAGAAATGCATTACTTTTACCAATATTATTTATGTAATCCTTACAGTTCTCAAAGTGTTAAACTAACTTTTTTTTAACCTTCATTCTTACATCGGCAACTGTTAATTTTTCCTTTTCAAACTAAGAATGTAACAATATAGTATAACAATATATTAAACGGAGTTTCATCACTTAGAATCTTAGGCATAAAGTTTGATGAACATCTCAATTGGAAAAATCATATTACGCTCATTAAAAACAAAATTTCTAAAGCTATACGCATTATGCATAAAACAAAATACCTTTGCTAAATACAAATACAAATACAATTGCTAAATACAAATACAATTGCTAAATACAAATACCTTTGCTAAATACAAATACAATGTTTAACAGGTTTATACTACTCATTTATCCATAGCTACTTTAGCAATTGTAATATTGCCTGGGCAAGTACTCCCCCTTCAGTATTAAAATATATATATATATATTAAATTAAAGCAGGCCATTAGAGTTATATATAATGTCCATAAATACGTCCGCTCCAAGCCGTTACTCCAGGAAATTAAAGCTCTTAATGAATAATATTTAAATGTGGAACATAGTTCTTGATGAAAATATGAAAAGTAATAACTTTAGTAAATTGTTTTAAAAATATATTTGAACAGTATTTACTTGAATCAACAGACACAAACACGTTTTTGCATTTTTAAGTAAAAAAAAAAAATATTGTAATATTTCTTACTTGATCTATTTATTTAATTTTTGCAATTTATCGTCTTCTTGTTGTAACTTGTTTTGTAACTTGTATTAACTTGTTTTGTGCAACGAGTATTTGTAAATATATATAATGAGAAATTTGTAAAAAAAATACTTTACAACTGCTACCGGTTTTTACATCCATTTAAAACAAACATAACATCTATTTAAAACAACCATGACATTCATTTAAAACATCGTGCCAATCAATTAAAACAATCGTGATTTTCAATTAAAAAATGAAACGCATGCGCAATCTCAACATTTTATATAATTCAAAAAAAAAGGTTTTATTTTAATATATATTTTTATTTTTTTTAATCAATTTTTTAAAATTATTTAAAAAATTTTTTTTATTTAAAATAAAATATTTATTTTCCAATTACTGTCGAGGTATGTCATCTGACCTAAGAAACGCTTTAAAAAAGCTTTCGCAGTGTGTGTAATAGTTCGAGAAGTTAAGATTAGGAATAGATAAGCATGCCTCACGCATTCTTGTAATTAGTTCATTTCTTCCAGCTAGGGCCGTATTTCTTCGCACGTTATTTTTAAGATAAAAAAAAATCTCTTCACACGGATTCAAGAATGGTGAATATGATGGCAAATATTTTATTTGAATGAAAAATATTTTATTCTGAGCCCTCATCTAAACATTTTGATGTATTCTGAAATTATCCATCACCAGGTTGAATTCTTTCTCTGTCCCCAAAACTCGTACAACTTCATCAATATATTTTTGAAACAAAACTGTGTTGGCTGACACACTGACAGCTTTGCAGTGAATAATTTTTAAACTATTGACGGCTAATATCATCGAAACATTACGCTGCCTAGGGCGAATGATCGGGTTTGGTGTTACTCCTCTTCTTGCCCATGAATGACTGCAAGACATGTGTAAATTAAATGGACTTTCATCAATAAAAACAATATTTCGATAACGATGAATAGGCGAGGCTGAAGAATAATATCTAACATATTAAATTCGAAGATTTTTTACATCATTGTCGTTTCTTCTTTCATAAATTGGTCGAGTAATTATATATATGTATCTAAGATTGGTCACCCATCTCCAGACAGTTTTAATCAATACATTTACATTTAAAGCATGTTTAACTTCAATTATAGTTGTCGTTGTGTTATCGTTTTTAAGCTCTTCAATTCTTCTTGTAATCTCTTCATTATAAATAACGTGAGGAGCGCCACCTCTAGAACCAGGACGTAATGAATTCGTTCGATCTTACCTACATAAAATTGATCGTATTGTGTTTCGATTAACTCCTGTTAACGATGAAGCTTCAAATTGAGTTTTTCCATGATCAACGACTAGATTTACAACAAGGTCTCGCATGTTTTGGGAAACGGAATTTCGTGGCATGAAGATTCAGATTGAATTTTTCGCGGTAATGAAGTTTCAGATTGAACCTTTCTTTGATCAACGACGAATCTCAAAACAAATTTTCGCGTATTTTGGCAAACAGATTTTCGCTGCATGTTTTAATAAAAATCTAATATCCACATGCGCTAAATATTTTATTAGGAAATCATGGTTGTTTTAATTATCATCATGCATGCTTTAATTGAACTGATGTCCAATTAATTAATCAAAGTTTCATGGTTGTTTTGCCAATACAGTATGTGTATAAAAAGTATGTAAAAAAATATGGTTTTGCATCCATTTAAAACAAACATGACATCCATTTAAATTTAAAATAAACTCCATGAAATTAAAATAAATTAATATAAAATTAATAAAAAAATAAATTTAAATAAATAAACCCTGCTGCGAATTGCGCATGAGAATGTTGAGATTGCGCATGCGTTAAATGTTTTAATTGAAAATCACGATCGTTTTAATTGATCGGCACGACGTTTTGAATGTCATGGTCGTTTTAAATGGATGTCATGTTTGTTTTAAATGGATGTAAAAACCGGTATAGGGGCTTGATGACAAGACCTCTACTTGATGACAAGACCAAGTCTTCTACTTGCTCCCGTCGTTATTAATTTTGATCTAAATTTTTTTGATGAAAATTGTAAAACTAGAACATTGTGAAATATTTATAAATAACGAATAAAAATATACATATTATAAAGTAGCAAGAATAGTCTTTACGAATATTTCGGTTATTGAAAATCTTTATATGAGACTAAAAAACGGTACAGTGTTTTTTGGTTAATTACAGGTTTATTGCAGTGTTGTAACTCAATACTGCAATAAATATTTATATAAAATAACTTTTTATATACATCAAAATTATAATAATAACATTTGCAATAGTGCTATTGATGAAAATACAGAAAGACTTCTAGTACTTTAGTACAAATCAAATTAGTACAAATACTTTTTATAAAACTAATTCATGTTAATATTTATTTTAGTTATTACATACTTTATATTAAGTAGTTTAATTATATACTTTATTTTACTTAAATTATATTTTCTTAGAATTAGTTATTTCATCAACTACTTTATCATAATTATCAAGTCAAGCTAAATAAAAATTCAACATAATTATCAAGTTAATCTAAAACAGTTAGGGGTATTATTATATAAAAATTTTAATTTTAATTAAGTTATTAGTAATTTTAATTTATATCATGTAGCTTTATGATAACAAAACACAGAGTAAACTCTGTGTTTTGTTATCAGTTTTTAAATAATTACTCGTTTATTAAATCATCAATCAGTTTTTAAATCAACAATTCTCAGTATTAATTTATCCGTTTTGTTATAAATATAACTGACGCATCTATAAATAATTTTTATATATACTATGTTTGTATTACTTTATATATACTTTTTTTTATACATACAATGTATTTATATTTATTTTTTATATGTACTATGTTTGAGAATAATAGGTCATGGTAATAAGAAAGTTTTATAAATTCTGCAATAAAACTGTACTTGATAACCATGAAGGAATTCTATGTACTTGTTGCTTTTCTTGAATACATGCTAAATGTAACGATTTCAGCAAACACACTTATCATCAAAGTCTCGACTGACTTTTTTATTTATTTTTATATTAGGAGCCCCAAGAATTCTTTACAGTTTTATCACAGAGAACCACGGAAGAGTCTTTGAAAAGAAGCTTACTTCCTTACCAATGTTATAAAACTTTCCCAGAAATGGCGTTGAACCACAGATCTCTAGCTTTTGAGACAAGCGCCCTAGTCACAGCGTTGCAGCCGCTTGACCAATGCGCTACGGCAGCTAACTAATTGGAACTGTAGTGACTGCATTTCCGAAAATTTTCTATTTTGTGGCTATTTTGTCAAACTTTACGAATCAATGAATTTTCAGAATTTATTCAGGAATATGAAAAATTTTTCGGCAAAAGTATTAAGAGTAAATATTAAGATTTTAATGAAGCCAAGAATTTACCAAAGCCACTTTACCGAAGTCAAAGTTTTTTATTTAAAGTGCTAAAGTTTACTAACTTGCGTACCTAAATTTTATAGTACTAATTTTTGATAAACAATATTTCTACCCAACCTGCATTTGGTCCCAAATTTACAACTATTAAACGTTTTTAGAACGCTCTGAACATCTTTCGAAAGTTCAAAAGTAGTTTTTTTCACACCAAATGCACGCTAAATAAGTATTAAGTATTAATTGTGATATTACATTTACACTTATATCAAATGCACAATATATTTTATAATCGCTTTGTGTCGTAAAAGGGTTTTAGGTTTTACATTTTTGCTATTTATTTTTTTATATAATTTTTTTTTTAAAAAAAGATACAAAATTATAGTTATATAAAGAAAACAATTAAGAAAACAGTTGCATATGAACATCAATTGTTTATGTAAGTAGTTAGAAATTACTTGGAACTAATTTACTACTTAAATTGATTACTAATTGGAAACTTATCAGTTATTATTATTTTTTTTTAATTTTGTTATTTAGGTGCCCCAAGAAGACCTAACGGTCTTGTCACAGAGCACCTAGGTAGTGCATTTAACTAGGAAGTTCACGCCTCCTTCTTTACCGTGACACGAATATGTATCCAGACTTCGTTTTGAACCTTTCCTTTAACTTGTATTTATTTATTGGTTTTTTTATTTGAACATTGAATCCGTTAAACTTCATCCCATTAGTTTAATATATAATTATACTTTTTCAAGAGTAAATCACATATCCAACCATTAGGTAAAAAATTTTTAGTTTGTACAAAACTATAAACAAAACATAAATTTGAACTTTAAAGTATGGTAAAAAAACATAGCATAAATGAGTGAGTTTTATGATACAAGCTATTAATCTATACTAAATAAATTATGGAATAATAAAAGTTTACTTTATTCATGCTATAACAAATTATAAATCATAATTTAAAATTTAAATTGAAGTTTTGAATCATTAATCTAATTTAACTACATCTTTTATTTGACTTTTAAACTCTAAATATTAAAGATCGATAATTGACAAAAATTTGTGACAAGCAATAATTAATGAGAAGTTTTCATTATTTTCATCTTTTTAACTTGATTATCATAAACATCAAGGTCAGAGTCGGACTTTTGAAGATGTAAACCTGGTTAAGAATTACATGATTCTTCTATGTCTGATTTATTGCCATCTAAATCAGTACTGTCTACTTCTATTGCTTATTGTAAATGAAACTCTAAATAAAAAAAGTAGTGTTGTTACGACTAATATATAATTCAACTGTTAATTAATTTGAATAATATATTTCCTAAAGTCGATAAAAATTGACAGATATATTTTTGAAATCAACTAAAAGTCCATTTAGTCAAAGAATGGGAACAAACTGCTTTTTTGATATAAATTGTAATTAAATTAATAAAGTAATTCATATTTGTTTTCTATTTTCTAATATCATATTATTTAAATAATAATGAAGCAAGACAATATGAGAGAAGGGCCTTTCAGATAACGGAATAATCTATTCCCACACCCCAATAACAATGGGACCGCGTTAAATACTTGCTAAATTGATATATTATACATTAGATTATATACATTGGATGCCTAACTTCAATCCGAATAGTGAAGCCTCTTTTGCCCTAATTAGAAATGGCTTCCACAATATTAGCTACATATTTTTTGTCATTTTTACAAATAGCAAAATAATATGTATATATATATATATATATATATATATATATATATATATATATATATATATATATATATATATATATATATATATATATATATATATATTTACAAACAGCAAAATAATATTTTTACAAATAGCAAAATAATATGTATATATATATATATATATATATATATATATATATATATATATATATATATATATATATATATATATATATACAGACGTATTATTCTGTTATAAATAAATAATATATATATATATATTTATTTATTTATATACATTTATAAATGTATATATATGATTGTAGAGATACCATTTAGAGGTTGTTCCACAACTTTTAATCCAAATGGCTCATTCCCCCTCTCCACGAAATAATGCTAACATGCCATGATTTAGATAAAACTTAAAGAGAGTAAAAAAAAACTAGGTAATCGTTATAATAGTATATATTATTGGTATTAAATGAAGAAACAAAAGTTAAAGTTAAAAAGTTTAATCGAATGAAAAGATAAAATTATTTTAAGATTTTTACTTGACTAAATCGACTTTTTTGATTCAGTCAAGTAAAAATCGAAATTAGTCGATAAGTAAAAAAATCAAAATTAGTTGATTGGAAAGAAAATTGAAATTAGTTGATTAGTAGAAAGTCCGTTGTCGTTTAAATTGAATTCGATTTTTCGACTAATTTCGACTAGTCGACTAATTTCGACTTTCGACTAGTCGACTTTTAGTCAATTTAATCGAAGTTGATAAGAACACTAATAAAAACGTTAATACTCTTGATGGAGATTTTATTTTTACATATAATTATTCGTTTTTTCAACAACTTTTAATTTTAAACGTTGATCAAGCATCAATTTTTAGAGCAATACATTCTTAAATTTTGAAAACGACTATTAAAATATTTTTTAAGTTTATGAACAACAGTTTAATTACAGTCGCTGTGTGATAAGCACTGTGTCTGGAAACCTTTGCATAAACAAATGGTATAATTTTTTTTGTATGTGCAGTGTTTGCACTCATATCTTTTGGAGCAACTGTGTTTCAGAATGCATACAAGCTTTCAACAAATTTTTATTCATTTCCATTGATATTCTGTTGGATTCTTTAAGAATCGATTCATTAAGGAATTCGCTTATATTAGGCTCTGTGTGAGACTCTGGGAAATGTGTGACTTGTAAGACGACATATCTAATTTCATAATCAGATGCCACAAATCTAGCAATAAAAATATGAATCAATTGGGTTGTGTGCTGGCATTTCCAGCCATCACAAGTTAATCTGAAAATATCTGCTCTATCTAACTCGTAATTTATTATGACTTTCACTGTTTCATACATCAGTGTAATCACTTTTGTGGAGAAACGCTTTCGACAAGGGATTGTATAACTTGTTTAAAAAAATTGTTTAAAAGTCTAGTAAAACTTTTATACCCCACAAACATATCGTCTTATCAATAAGTCTGGTAATACCAAAATAGTCTGGTAAAACATCAATAAGTCTACTGACCAATAAGTTCTTGAGCCTTCTGGTTAAGAGATGCCTAAAACAAATTCAAGCAATAAACTAAATGCAATAAACTAATAAAACTATTGATGGATCCAGATCATTGTTCTTAAAAGAGGAGGGAATCCATTATCAAATTCTAAACAATTACTATTTAGAATTAAAATAAAAAATATAATATTAACTAATTATTTTTAAAAAATTTGTTATTTCTTAGGGAGTAACAACTCCTTTACTCCTTATCCCTTCTACTTGTAACCCTCTTTGTATTTGCCACAAAAAATTATTAACTACTAACTAACTTGTACTAATTTGCTAAATTTTTAATTAACGATTACTAATAAGCTGATATTTAATACTAACTACATTTAGTTTGAGTTACTCACTTACCTGCCTTAATGAGCCTTTAATAGAAGCAATAGAGTTAATAAACACATGCAACCTTTCTTGAGTTTCCTCTGTTGCTCTGCCACTACTAATTTGCACTAATTTAACAGAACTTCTCTTTTCTGAGCATATTGTTTGAGTAGTGCAAAACTGTCTGACATAGATTTGACTCGGATCTGTTGTAGCTTTACTGTTAACAATCTTAGCCAAAGAATTATCATGCTATGGACATTGTGAGACACTTTTTTGAAATGGTTTTGTAAGATTGTTGTGAACATTTTGTATGTGTCTTTTCTGCCTCCAGACAATGTCTTTTTAAAAAGTATCCAAATTTCTTTGCCAACACTTCATGACTCACTTTGAGATAACCCCATAAAGGATTTTTTACTTTGCAAGTGAGTAGCAATTAGGTACTATTTAGGTCACCTTTAATTTTATAAAAAGTATTTGTTCCGAAAATTTAAATATAAAGTAATGTAAAGTTAAAACTAGTATCTTTGTTTAATAATGTTTATTATTATTGGTAGCATTTAAACTAAAATATAAAACTATTATATTGAAGTAAAATTGCCAATTCTAAATTGTCATTTACCTTTTTGTGTGTTAATTTTTATCTTTATAATAGTTTTTGTAAGTAAAAAAGTTTGAAATTAAAAAAAATTGCTCTATGCTTTAAAATTAGATAACTTTTGTAATATTATCGTTAAAAGTTTAAAACTCTTGTTGAACTAATATCTTTAGCACTATATGTAATAAATTTTAATTTACCAAGTTCAATTAATCATAACTTTATAACTTTTGCTTCAAATTAGCAATGAAGTTGAATAAATAAATAAAAATGGTTTTTAAGCCCTAATATTTTATGTTTTAATGCTTTTAAAAAAATATTTAACAAAAAAAACAGCAATTTTATGGCTGCAGGAAAAAAAACCCGGAAAACACCGCATAAAATAAACGATATATCAATATAATAGTTGTTTATAATATAAACATTTTATACATACATACTATAATACAAACAGAACATTAATCCTTCATTTTTCTTAAATCGACTAACAAATAGGTAGATTATACAAGGAGTCTACATATATCAACTGACAAATAGGTAGAAAATGCAAGGAGTGTACAAACATCGACAATTAGAGTGCCGCTACATTGACTAAGGGTATTGGTTTGGGCAGGCAATCTTTCAATTTCAAAGCAATAACTTTTATAAAAATTTATTTTTTGAAGGTAAATAAATAGTAAGATTTTTTTTTTTTTTAAAAAACTCTTTTATCAAAAATTATTTTATTCACCATCTAGTACCACGATCAGATTGAACAAAGCAAACTTCAAGTGTTTATCTCCTTATTGCAATTAAGTTACCTTCTGTTCTACTGCAGCAAAGTTATTAAAAAACCTGCCAGGATCTTGTCATTTTTGAAATGTAAAGCAAGATACCTATTAATAGTAAAAAAATAACTCTCCTTAGGCAGCTGTCTAATATGGATTACTATAGAGTCACAAGTCAGAACATAAATATTTTAAATTGTGTTAAAGCGAGAGTAAAAAATTATTCAAGTGCTATAATGGGAGTATTAAAATGTAGCTGTTTAATATGCATTTATTGATCTTTTTTTTTTTTTTATATATTTTATTATTTTTTTTATAAGTTTGCCATTAATGATAATTAAAGTTTTCGTATTTGCAAAATATACAAATAGCGGGGGAAAGGAGAGGACAAAATAGTCTTATCACCAAGTCCCTAATAATTCGTAAAAAATATATAGTGATTAAAAATGTTTGTCTTTAAAAATGTTATCAAAAATAATACAAAAAGGTTGAAAGAAAATAAAAATAATAAATTCCAAAATTTATTTTTAATGATAAATTAACACAATATAAAAACAAACAAAAAAATATTCAAAATTATATAATGCAGTTATTAATTAATACAGAAAAAAGAATTTTATTTTAAAACAATTTGTATCTGTATATAAAGAGAAGGTACAAATTAAAAAACCAAAGTTTTTTAAAGAACCGAATTTTTCAAATTGTTGCAAAGAAAATGAAAATACATTTTAATATTTTAAAGACCAACAATATAGATATAGCTCTAGAAGTCTCCTATGATTTGATTTATTAAAATTCTTTAAGTTTTGATTTAAAATTATTTGTGTTTGCAGGCGTTTTGATATTGTTTCTGATTATTATACTTCACAATTGGGGTCATCTAGCTGTGATAGAAACCGTAGTGGCTTCGATGTAAATTTTAGCTTTAATATAATTTTATTCGCATAACTTGTAAGATATTTGTGCTTTATTTTTTAGAGCCATCACTTAGAACATAATATATGTAAATAGTACTAGAGCTGAGGAAAAAGATTATTCATGTATCAGAACGAATAATTATCCTAAAAATTTTATTATATTTCCTCGCAATGGGATGAGAGTTGCAAAATCCTTGACATGATGTAAAAACAAACAAAATACTTATTGTTTTGATTAGATTAAAAGCCACATATGATGATGGAAACTTTCAGCCTAAAGAAAATCCCTAAAAAATTAAAGTTATCTGATACTGACCGTGTTTGTTTATTTAAGTTGTAGATTTTTTGTTTACAATCGTTATTGTTTTTATATACGTAAAAAAAACACATCCATCAATTTCATCGAAGTTATATAACTATATTAAAAAATTATATAATATAAAGCTATATAAACTTAAATTTCATAATTGTTGTTTGTTTGCTTTTTTTACATTAAATATCTATGTAAATTTTTAAGAAAAAACTGATCACTTTTTTCTTTAGGTGTCATTTTACTGCTCAGTTCTTTATGTAGTTTATAGAATAGATTAAGTATAAATTGAAATACTCTCTCAGAATATTAATATATCATTGAAGAGAGTATATCGAATAAAATGATTTCAACAAAAATGAAGTTTCTTATAAAAAAAAAGAGATTATAGAAAACTTCATTAACAATAAAAATCCACTGAGCGTTGTTTTTTCATAAAGCTTATATTTTATATAACATTAATTTTTATGTATAATGCTCTTAATAAAAAATAACGACAGACAATTTAGATTTAGAAAATAAAAGTAACATGGAAAAAAAAAATTTTTTTACTCTCTTATAAAATCCTAAAAACATATTAAAACTTCACCAAGCTCAATGAAAATATTTTATGGGTAAAGCTTTAAAGTTTATCCTCCTTTATAGGAAACACAGTTTACAAGAGGTTACATACAGTTTTATATTTGCCATACAAAAATGCTGTAAATCGGTGTAATAAAAAGCATGAAAGATATTTAGAGAGTATGCTTACAATAAAAAGGTTACTAAAAAAAAAAATTAACAAAACTATATATAAACGCTCAATTAACAAAATAATCAGCTTGTCTTTTATTTCCTTTTGTTTTGTTGTTCCGTCAACAATTTTTTAGGAGAAACTCAAATAAAATAACAAAGAGAAGTGAATACGCCTGCAAGCCGTAAACTCTTAAGGAAAAAGAGCAAACTTTACTAGATTATATTTAAAAAAGTGTTCAGTGAGAATTTACTAAAAATATTAGACATATGCCTGGTTCGAAAGCATTTAATTCAAAGAAAAGAACTTTTGTATTTAAATCATGTATAAACATGTATATCTACAGGGTACGTATGGAAGGAGTCAAGTCAAGTTAGACGCACTTGGTGCAATGGATGAACTTAATCAATTTATTATGAACACTGCCTCATTTAATGCATGTTTTTATTTTTAATTTAGAATGACAAATATAGCTTTCATTAAACCCTAGAATACTTTACAAGAAGTATCCCGGACTTAATGGCTATATATTTTGATTCAAAGAATACACTTTTAAAGTACCTTTTAGTTGATAAACATTCTTTAACAGCATTATTCCTTTATACTACACTTTTTTTTAAATGTAATCATAACATTAATTCACAAAATTTGTATGAAGATTTGGGCGCATATAAAACTTTTTATTATTATGAGATTGTTATGCATTGTGCACACGTGCTAGATTAAGCTTTCCCGTTTCAGTTTTTAAGTTTAACTTTTAGACAGTATTTACTATTAATTTAATTTAAAACTTCTATGATAATTCAGGCGCATAAATAATTATTAATAAGAGATCATTATGCATCATGCATACGTGCAAGATGAACAAAGGTCTTATGCATAATGATTTAACTTTCCTGATTAGGCTTTTAAATTTATCTTATTGGCAGTATTTACTATTGTTTTTAGTTAAAAATATTTTAGTGATTACATTCTAATGCGACAAGTATAGGATATTTGGCTGTAATAGCGTGTTCTTTCAATGTTTTAACATACCACGGTTTTACACAGAACTCAATGTTGTTTTTGTGGATATTATTCCTACGGTACGTTTTTATATGTTGGTATTTAAAATATTCAAAATGTGGTATGGTTAGAGAAAAAAAACCTTCAAACGTGCCAATACTGAATCCATTTCCTCTTGAGAATCTGGTTTTTACATTACATAATTTGTATGTATATTTATTTTTAGATATTGCGCGCGAACCAGTAAATCCATATTCATTATATCGAAAGTCTGCACACGTCGACCCTTACAAAACATTTTGTTAAAAATATTTTGGCCTTTTGTATATTTCATTTAATATGGTAGAAGTTTTTTAAATATGCTTAATGAAAAATATTTTTTGTTTGGGCTGTCAAACAATCCTTAAGCAAATGTTTTGTGTGGGTTGAATAATATTTTTGTTAGGATTGTGAACCAACCCATTTAAAAAATTATTTTTTAAATACAAAAATAACCAAACTTTGACATACTTTCATACTTTCAAAATTTTTTACACCCACACATAAATTAAGAAAAACATTTTATGTTTAAAACAGGAATGTTTTTATAAATATATTTAATGGTGAAACAATAAATTTTGAAACTGAAAGTAAGATGATCTGCAAAATAAACAGAGTTACTTTCAACTATAAAAGCTAGTTCAAATCAAAAAATAACTCAAGCTGTTGCAGTTGTTACTTTATTCATCATCAACAAGTCAACACATTTTTTGGGAAATCTGCTATTATGTCAAAACTCGGAATTCTGTTCGCGTTGTTTGCTTTGACATTTGCAATAAGTTAGTATATATTATATCTACTTTTTTATACAAAATATCTACTTTTTTAAATATCACTTTTTTTAAATACAAAATATCTACTTCTTTTAATATGAAATACTTTTTATTTTTAGCAATAAATCTTAATTATAGTAATTATTATATAGGCTACGAAGTTAACGAAGAAAATAGCAACGATTATGAAAACGATTTTCTAGATAATCTTGAGGATAGCGAATTAAATGATTTCATAGGTAATTACTGACGTTATTACTTATATTTTAATATAAATTTTCAATTTAAGGAAAAAAAAAATTATAATAAAAGTTTTAACATTCAAGTGAGCTAATCAAGTCAGGTAGAGTATATAATGATTAAAGTCATCGCTTTAACTAGACATATCAACACACAACCTATTTTTACTTGTTCAAATACAGTTTTTATTGCTAGCTTAAATACAGTCGAAAAGCCTAATATCTAAAAAAAACTCGTTTTTATTTGAATACTTAACTTAGATTAAAGTACAAAAAGTAATCGCAATAATAAATCAGTAAAAACTTTTAAACTGCTTCATAAGATTTTAATGTATTAAAATACTGATATGTCATATGCTTGAATTACCATATAATTGTTTTTTATTATAGTTAATACTTATTACATATATAAAAAATTTAGAATTTTTTTTTTTTTAATTGTGACTAATAAATAATTAGCCGATCTTAGAACTTAACGTCATAAAAGATAATTCTTAAGTTTATATGTTCAATTTCAAATATTTGTTATGTAGAGACAAAGGATGATAATGAAGACAACGACAAAGAAGAATCAGAAAATTACGAAAATAATGATCCCTCACAAAGCTATATTAAAAGTAATATTGTTTTTTTAAGTTTTAAACAAAATTAAAACACGTTTATTATTATTACTAATATCTATTTTTAGTTATTCTTTGTAATTTAAAATAACACAAACTTGAAGGCTGGATACAGTTATAACCTTTAATGGAAAATTAAATGCATAACTCGTTTTTTTATTTTCACTAGATTTTCCCATAGAATTTATTTTTAAGCATTAAACAAACTGTGCTAAATGATGACGTAGAGTTTTATGATATCAATATAAAGTGATAATGCAATTTAAAGTGATAATTAAATTGTGTATGCATCTCAAACAATTTTCAAAACAAAAAAGGCTTTATTTATATTTTCTACTTAGTTTTGAAATTTCTCTTGAAATGTCTTGAGATTAAAAAAGTAAAGAAACCTCATTAATAACATGTTGACTAACGAGATCGATGCTACCCATGAAATAGTTTCACAAAAAAATATCTGCTTATGTTACTCTTTTGTAACTATATGATTACAAAAATATTTAAATTAAAATTTGTAAAACGTAAATAGCCTTCATGACGTTAGTGGTTAATTGGGTCCGTGAATTACAGAAAAAACAATTAAATCTTATAAAACTGTGCATATGCAATAATTATGATAAAACCTTATGACTTTTTTCCTGTTATCATATTTAGAATTTGTAAAAATAACATATTTAGGATATGTAAGAAATTTAAATTTTTGAAAATGACCATTTTTCTATAAGTTTATGGAGATTTTAAGGTGCAGCAATATTTCATATACTTACATTTTAGCATATGCGATATCATACTAATGCAAAAGTTCCATATTTTATATGTTGAATATATTAAATTATTTATACCTTGAACTAATATTAATTGGTCTTTAAAATGTGAAAAGAATCATTTAAACTTCTAGTATAAAACAGTATTTAAAAATCATTTCTTAAGTCTTGAATAATTATTAAATATTTTAAAACCCTAAATGGCTTTGCTCTATTACCGTTGAGCCTGCTGGCATTAAAGTTCAAAACAATTTTTAAATAGTTAACTTTTTCAGTCATTTTGTTGGCAACTCGATTGATTTAACTTTCACTTTGATTTAAACATTATCAGCGTCCCTTGTTCATTTTTAACTTGTTTTTCTTGTTCTCCTTCAAGTGGTTCGGGCTATGCTATAATCTCAGGAAATGTTTTAGCTCAAACTTCTTTTTTATTAGATCTCATATCCATTATCTAAAATTGCACAATTTGCTATTACCCTATGGTGATAAGATTTTTATAGATTTTTAAAGATTCCAATTTTGAGATTTTCTTCGTGATTGATTTTTGCGTTAATCACGCTTTTCCACTCAAGCACTTATATATTTTTGATTAGATTTGGACAAGCATGAAAACTTTTAACCTTTTCACTGTTTTCAATATTTCTTCTTCTTGTGCAACTGCTATTTTTAATCGTAATCATGATTTTCGTACTTTTCACAAGAACAACTCTGATTTTATTAATTCTCAAAGTGATAAAGCCTAACTATTTTTAAAGATTTTCATAAAATCTTTACCTTTTAAATTAAATAACTATTTGACCCAACGATTGCAGCTGATATCGTAGTTTATATTTCAAAAGATATGCATTTATGTATTACATATTAAAACAATATTATATTGCTCTTTATAAGTGTCTTCATTACTCAACTATTCAACAAGTTTTTGTTTTTTTTGCTATAAAATAGCATTAATGGTTTGATAAAGTTTCAGATTAGTGTTTAAAGAAGTTATATTATATTGCTCTTTAGAGGTGTCTTCATTACTCAATTGTTCAACAAGTTTTTGTTTTTTTTCCGTTATAAAATAGCATTAATGGTTTAAAAAAGTATGAAAGTTTCAGATTTGTGTTTAAAAAAGTTATTTTTAAAAATCTAATTCTAATACATATATAGCTAAATGGTTAAAAATAATTAAAATATATATATAGCTAAATGGTTAAAACGAACTGCACGAGCATGCGAAGGAAACAATCTGATAATCAACTGCTACGGTCGAAGAAAAATTAAAGTAATTTATGCAAACTACGGAAGAACCTCGTCTCGTATATGCTCTAAAGATTTTAATACGGATTTGCCTAAGAAATGTAACAATCAAAAAAGGTCTCTGAAAGAAGTTCGTAACAAGTGTTCAGGCAGGTCATCTTGCGTTGTTGAAGCATCGAATGGAGTATTTGGCGACCCATGTTTTGGAACATATAAATATCTTGAAGTGCGTTTTTATTGTCAAAAGAAACACCATTTTATTCATACTTAAACCAGTAAAACGTTTTTTATTGACAGTGTAGAAAAAAATTTAATTAATTCATGATTTATTTTACTTATATATAAACATGATTTTATAATTCTTTTAAAACAATTATTATCGCTAGTACTGACGTTGTTTTTTGTGTTGTAATAATCTTTTGTAACTTTCCGCAAAGCATATATTACCATTATATTATCTAGTTAAAGCGTACCTTATATATACCTAAATATTTACCTTTTATATTTACCTAATTAATTTAAGTGGATGGTTTAGAGTTTTTCGTTTGGCAAAACTCGTGTAAAGTATTTTTTTCCCAACTTTTTTAAGGCGTAATTAGTAAAATTAGTAAAGCATTTTTTGTAATAGCTTAATCTTTTACAATCTATAGTTTGGGTTTTAAATAAAATAAACTAAATAAAAATTTGTTTTTGTTTTACAACCAGTGGCGATTTTAGGAATATACTAAGATGGAAGGGGAAAGGAATGAAGACGAATTCTTAAAAAGTAACGATTGCTTGCTGAAAAAATAAGATATTAAAACTAATAATCAAACCGAGAGAAGTGACTAAAAATCTTTAACTTGAAAACCACCTTTATAGGAAAGTTCGGGTATTGGGTGTTATATCTCACAACCTTGTACAATAGGCCCTGAATATAAAAACCTCTTCTTTTGTTAAAAAAAAAAAATTAAAACAAAAGAAGAGTTTTTTTTAATTATACAGGTATTAGGACTTTTATAAAGACTATTTTTGAACAACTTAAGGACAATTATATATTACAGTATTCGCCATTAATAATAACTCAGGAAAAACAGATTGGTTCAGAATTGGTCAATATTTAGTCGAAATTGGTCGAAAAGTGGAATAAACGTTTAGCGAACTATTATTGAATAAAAATCGACGTTTGATAAAACATTTATAGATTTTGTGAACATTTATAGATTTAAAATCTATGCTTTAAATCTTTTAATATATACGTTTACAATATTGACTATTATAAGTCGTTATTCTAAACGTTTGATCAACGTTTAATAAACGTTTATTATATTATAATATAGTAATACAGCCATTTGGTCAGAAGAGTCACATAACAGCTTAAATCACGCGGTTTAAATAGGCATAAATAAAACAAAATAAAAAACGTATTAAAACTTTTTTTTTTATAGGCTAAATAATTAAATTAGACTTAAATGCGTTTTCAAGATTCACCTCCTTACTACAACTGAAAGCAAAACGACTTGTAATAAACGAGTGTCCAGTGCGCCATTGCAATTCATGGAACTTAAAAAGCTCATATCGCAACAATCTCCCTTCCTGAATGCCAACAAATTTATGGACTCCGATGTTTCAAAAATTATTCATGGTGACATTGACACAGTCAAAAAATATGAGCTGCTGGTCTCTCGTTATGAAAGTCCTGCTGCAAGAACTTTTTTTTTTAAGTTTTATAAACAGTTTAAATTCATTTTGTAAACGCTAGTATAATTTTGTAACAGTAGGTATGCATCTTTGCTATAATCAAGAGATTCAATAACTAAATTTTTTTATTTTAAATGCATTTAAGCTTAATTTAGTTACACTAAAGAAAATTGGTGGACCAGAGCTGGTAAAAACCACTGCATATCTTATGTCGCAACGTTACTAATTTTTTAATTTCAAAAATAAACATGGATAGTACAGAAAATTTCGGAAACTTCCATTAGGAAACCTCTCTATAAGTAAAGTTGTTCTGTGTAATTCCAATTTTGATTTATAAATGTACATTTAAAATGCTAACTATTTTACCATAGTTTTTTGCGGTCACAAATCAGGTTACGAAGTCAGGCGATCAGAATACGAATGTAGAAGATGATGTTGCACAAACAGGTGCATTATGAACAAGATGTAGTCAGTATTCTAGGATAATTTTTGATAATGCATAAACCAGAGAAAACAGTGATCCAAAATATTTGTTCGAGTTTATTAATTTTAATTGAGTTTATTAATTTTATTAGAAATCTTTGACTTAATCTTAATGTAAACTTGTTTTCTGCTAATGAGATTAAATTTTAAAAATATTTGATAGAGATTGTTACTATAAAACTGGAAAAAGCTTGATCATTAAATTTTTTTTTTAATTATCGAGGCATAAACAAGTATAGTGCACAAACATTTTTTTCTCTAAATTTCTACTTTATAAAAACGTTTTATATAAGTTCATTACGTCATAAGTAGAATAAACTACGGGTTCCAAGCCAAATAAGTGGATTTTCAAAAAGTATGTCTATGGCTCTGAAAGTATGGTATCATTTCAACCATTTTCAATAAGTCTATGGCTTGGAAAGTATGGTATTATTTCAAACATTTCTAAAAAGTGTATGATCTCTACCTATTATAAAGATGAATCATACTTTCTGCGAAAGTATGATGAATCTCTAACATTTTTCAACATGTATATTATGAGATCTCTTCAACTAGATTGACATGGTAATAATTAAATTATTATTTCAACAAAGAAATAATGATTATAAGGTGAAATCTAGCTCATGCATAAAATAAAGCATATCCTATTACAGTAAAACTTCCCGATTGTCCAACTTGCGCATCCCCAGAGTTTAATGTAGCTACTAATCTTCTTCCAGGAGCAACACTAGGCATCGAATCAGAAAAAATTCTGTAAAATGAGATAGTAGTTGTAGAACCAATTAATGCACTTGTTGGATACAATATTCCAGATGGTTCATTAATAAATGAACTAATATTAGCACCGTTCCACGAAGGAAGATATAAGTCTTCTAAACAAGATGAGCGGTATATACATACACTATTCGAATCAAGTCCTTGAAATACAGTATAATTAGTATCGTTATATGGTGTTCAAGGTTGTATAACAGAGTTAGTATTTACTGGAGAATTGTATGCATCAAACTACGTACTCTAGATTCCCACCAATTTCCAGATACTCCAATAACATGCATTAAAATATATTTAAGATAAACACTTTGACCAGAGTTGTCTGTAGTGTCTAATAATATATATTCTTTACCATAAGTTGTGTTAATAAATCTAAATGTTTCTGAGTATAATTTAATAAATGGCAATGATTGAGGTATTGAGGTAGTTCTTGTAACAAAAGGTTGTATCCAATATGCAACGTTTTGACTAGTTTTATTGTATAATTGAGTTACTAGACTAGTAGTAAATGGTAAATTTAGTGTAAAGTATCCTCCTAATGCATTATCAATGTGTACATTACAACCTTGTAAAGAGTTTGCATAAAATGAGTGGCCAAGTGGGTCAAGTTGTAAAAATAAAAAATCACAGACTAAAGGAATATTATTATCTCCAACACTATCTGTAGAAGTAGAATAATCTCCTAAGCAAATTGAATGATATGCGTATGTTTTAACATACACACTACCTGGCATATTATTAGGATCTAATCCTTCTAATGCTAACCATAGTTTTCTGAGAATACCAGGACCAGAAAGTTGAACAAAAACTGTTCTTGCATCAATACCTGCATTTGGTGGAATAGTCTGTTGCTTTAATCCAAAGCATGTAAAACTTGAATTTGGTGTTATCCCTAATTCATTAAGATTAAGTGTTTTATTATCAACATAGTTTTTTGTAGCAGCACCATGTGATCTAGTAGGCTATGCTACATTTATTATTTTATTAGAGTTCATAATAATATTACTAGTTGCATTATTATATCCATCTCTTCTAAGGAACAAGTAAGTAGCTTGAAAGTAGTTAGTACTTGAATCTCCTGTATTTAAGTTTCCACATTCTTCTATTTGTGTATTTTTAGGCGATTCATCTTTTACAAATACACGTTTAAAATGTTTTATTTTTGGTTTTTTTGCTGCTTTGATCAATTGAAAATTTGTAAGTGGTTCAGTTGGTAAAATTATTCCTTCAACATTAATAAATTTATGATAATTGCAATTAATTTTTTCCATTTTTACTTATAACTTGTTTGTTTTCTTAAAAAAATAATTTGACCTATTTGGGCTCTGGGATTATTTACCTTCATGGGCTCTGGGCTCTTTGACCTATAAATTATTTTATTTTAATTTGTAGTGCCCATATGCTAATGTGTGTATACCATCTTCTAAAATAACTCTTTTATCATCTTTTGCGCTTAATGCTATTTTATTTACCTCTTCTGAGCAAACTTCATGTTTATAGGATTTTATTATATTCATTTTCCTAATATGTTCCTTTTATTTAATATACAATCTTTGTAATATTCGTGTGTTATATATTTTTTAACAACATTTGTCTTTACTCCTTTACATTTTTTTTTCTCTTCTCCGAGCGCTTTGTAAGAATAGAACTTGGATCTAAGTCCTACAAATTCTTCAATTTGTGCTCCTTTTGATTCATCTTTAAACATTCCTAATACTTTATCATTTACTCCAATTTTAAGACCTATTTTAATAATGGCTGGATGATTCTCATCAAATTCACTTGTATCAAATTCGCTTTCAATATCACTGGCTATATCTGCATGAGCGTCTTCTGTTTTTATTTCGTATGCTAAAGAATCTCTATCTGTGAATAATAGTTTTGCTCGATCAGTATATTTTTTCTTTATGTAATCATATTGAAATTCGTATATTAGTGCTTTGCTCAAATCTAATATGCACATTCCTAAGTAAATTGATTTAGTATATTTTAATTTTGTTTTTTTTATATGTACTGCTATTAAGTTTTCATCAAATATTGTTCTACTTTTAAAGTTAGGTTTTGATGTTAATTTAATAGCTTCATTTCTGTTTGTTACAAATCTGATATAAACTCTGTTTTTAACATTTCCATTGTTTTTCCTAAAAATGAATTGTCAATGAGTTTAAAAAAATCATTTTCAAACCTATTGTTACTTTAGTTCTAAGTAATTGTATTTTTATCGATGTATTCACACAGTAAACACAGATTGGTTCAGAATTGGTCAATATTTAATCGAAATTGGTTGAAAAATAGATTAAACGTTTATTTCTATTATTGCCTAAAAATTGACGCTTGATTTGAAATGCATATTTCAAACTTTTTATATATATACGTTTTCTAAACGTCGATCTAACGTTTAGAATATCGACTTACATTAGTCAATATTGTAAACATTTAATCGACCTTAATTAAACATAAACATTTATAGATTTAAAATCTACGCCTAAAATCTTTCAACTTACACGTTTATTAAACGCCAATCAAACGTTTACAATATTGACTAATATAAGTTGTTATTTTAAACGTTTGATCGAAGTTTAATAAACGTTTATTATATTATAATATAGTAATATAGCCATTGGTCAGAAGACTCACATTACAAGTCACGCGGTTTAAATAGGCATAATTAAAACGAAATAAAAAAGATTTTTAAAAAATTTCTTTTTATTGGCTAAATAATTAATTTAAATGCGTTTGCAAGATTCACTTCCTCACAACAACTGAAAGCAAAACAACTGATTATTAAATAATAAACGAGTGTCCGGAGCTAAAAATTTAAAAGTCTCTTATCACGAAATTCTACCTTCCTAAATGCCAAAAGCTTAATGAACTCAGATGTTTTAGAAATTATTGATTGCAACATTGACACAGTTTAAAAATATGAGTTGCTGGTCTCTCGTTATGAAAGTCTTGCTGCAAGTACTTTTTTCGTAAGTTATATATATAACTTTCATAAAACGAATTTAAACTGTTTATATATATAAACAGTTTAAATTCATTTTGTTAGCGCTAGTATGATAGTGTAAGTAAGTATTCACCTTTGCATTAATCAAGAGGTTTAATAAATAAATTTTTTATGTTTTTATTTTAAATGCATTTTATCTAAGTTTAGTTACATTTGCTAAAGAAAATTGGTAGAACAGTGCTGGTAAAAGCCATTGCATATAATATAGCGCTACTTACGAAACTTTCCATGTTTATTTTTGTGAAAAACAAACATGGATGGAACAGGAAATTTTGAAAACTTCCATTCAGAAAATCCTCTATATGTAAAGTTATTCTGTGTAATTCCACTTTTAATTTATAAATGTACATTTAAATTACTTAAATTAGAATAGTTTTTTGTGGTTACAAATCAGGTGAAGAAATCAGACGATCAGGATAAGAATGCAGAAGATGATGTTGCACAAACAGGTGCATGATAAACAAGTGGGGTAGACGGTATTCTAGGAAGATTTTTGATAATGCATAAACCAGTGATCCAAAATATTTGTTTATGAGTTTATTGGTTTTATAAGTAATCTTTGGCTTAATCTTAATGTAAACTTTTATTTTCTGCTGAGATTATCTTTATAAATATTTGATAGAAAATTTTTAATATGATATTTCCACTACCAAAAGCTTGATCATTTAATTTTTTTTAATTATCAAAACATAAACAAGCATAGTGCGCAAACATTTTTTCTCTAAACCCCCACTATATGAAAATGTTTTATATAAGTTTATAAATTTATATATAGTTCTATAAAATAAGACTATAGCCTAAGTAGTTCAGTATAAAAGTTTATAAACATATTATAATAGTTATGAAAAATATAAAAAATAAGACCAGGTCTTTTATAACTACATCTTATTTATAACTTTCGTTACTTTTACAACTATATTTTGTATATAAATTTCACGACCTATATAGCTCTTATTATCTATATAAGATTAAAAAGTTATAACGTAATTTTAACTTATATTATATTTAAAACTTAAATATATTACCAAAATCAAAGAAACAATTAGACAAGTTTAATATACGTTTATTTAGACTAAATCTAAACGCTTTATATACGTTCATTAGACTAGATTTAAATGTAAATTAGACAAAATCTAAACGCTTTTTAAACGTCTAATAATCCTATAATAGACGTCTAAAATACGTTTGAATATAGACGTTTTATGGACGTTTGTTCTAAACGTTAATCTGGATTTCATTCTAAACGGATAATGGACCAAATCTGAACGTTTTGTTGAAACGTTGTTTTGACGTTTAGTAGACTTTGTTTGTTTACTGGGTGAAATCTAGCTCATGCATAAAATAAAACATATTCTATTTCAGTTTTTACAGACTTATCAATTCTTTATTATTAATCCATGAGTTGAACGAATCATGATGTTTATACCACTTTACTAATGATTTGTTTTTGAGTTTACAAATAACTTTTTCAATACTAAATATGTTTTGGTCAGTATTTTGCAGTTCTTGTTCATAAAAAGTACCTTGTATTTCTTCACCATTATTTTCAGTTATTTTATACGTTGGTGGATCTGTGATCTGATCCTGTGACACTGTAAAAACCTCCTTAGTTCATCTCGATGTGTAGGTGTGTATCCTTTATCAAACGTTCGCTTCTTTTTAGTTATCTTAACTCTATCACTAATTGAAAACTTTGGTATAACAGACTCCGATCGTACATTTCCATTTAGATTTAACCAAACAATATTTTCATTCTTTTTATCACTAGCTTCAACTGGTGTCATTTTAATTGAGGAATGCTTAGTGTTGTTGTATTTTTTACCATTTCATCTAAAACGTCGATATATCTTTGAGTAGAATTAGCTGAAAAGTACTTAAACATTTTATCTTTCATTGTTCTATTCCAACGTTCAACTACGCAACTTTTTTCTTCATTGTCAGTTGAATATAACTGATTACCCAGCGCTTTAACATGCTTATTATAAAATTTTAGGCTTTTATCCACCCATATTTTATCACACTTTCTTTCTTCAAAGATTTTATTTAATACATCAGCAATATCAACTCCAATTTTACTCCTGAAAGGAACAATTCATCCATACTTTGAAAAAACATCTTTCACTATTAATAAGTATTTTATATCATCTTTGAATTTGGAAAAAGATTTCATTTCAACTAAATCAGCAGTTCATATTTCATCGATTCCATTTACAATAACTTTTCTTTTTCTGAAATGATTTAAAACTCGTCTTTAAAGTTCGTTTGCAAGTTTGTCAGTCCATTTCAATACATTATCTTTGTTTTTTTTACTTGATTGTTGGTAGGTTTATTTGACAACTAATTTATATGAGTTCAAAGAGCCTAATCCAAACTTTTCTTGAGAGGATATAATAGGTTTTATAATACCTCGTTCAATTCTTTCACGTATTGTAGGATATTTTATAGCATCCATTTCATCGATCATAATTTTATCAGCTGAATTTCTTTATGCAGTATCATCGAAGTATTTATAAGCAAGATTGTGATGGAACGCTGCTTTATCAACTCTATCTACAGGTTTACTCCATTCTTTATATGCGCCAGTAGAAGTTAATCGTTCATCTAAATTAGTGCCAGGGCCTGCAAAGTTCATACCAAGTAAGTGCATTTCACCAGGAAACTGTGACCATGGTAGTTTTATTTTACTTGTTGCTGAAATAATTGAGCTTACTAAATCACCTTTTTCTTTTGCTGATACGAGTTTAGTTTTTATTTTTCCGCAAACAACACAATTTCCACGTTGCATATTTTTATAGCTTTTACTAACAATATTTTGTAAGTTTAGTGTAGCTGTTTTGTTTCTTCATTTAAGACAGTACATTTTTATATATATAGAAAATAAAATAAATAAATGTATTTTTTAGAAAAAATTTTAGATATATAAAAATGGATATTATAGATTTTTCATGGAATGCGAATAACAATAAGAGAAATAATAATAAGTTGTTTCCTAAGAGTATAAGAGGAATTATAGTTGAAAAATCAGGTTGCGGAAAAACTACTTTATTATTAAATTTACTTTTGAGACCTGGTTAGTTAGACTATAATAATTTACAAGTTTTTGGAAAATCTCTTTTTCAACCAGAATACAAAATATTAAAACAATCTTTTGAAAAAAGACAAAATAGAAAAATTTAATACAAACCCTGAGCTTATAATTGAAGACATTTCAAACAATTTAAATGAGAAAACGGATATGGAGTGCAAGTTTTTTGAAACAGCAGAAGTTGTACCTCATCCTGAAAATCTTGATACTCATAAGAATAATTTGATGATACCTGATGGTTTACAATTAACAAAGCAAAATAAGTGTGAAAATATTATATAAGAAATTTATATTTATAAAAAATTTATATTTATATTTATATTTAATAATAATATTTTTTAATTATTTAATAATAATATATTATTTAATAATATTTATATTTATATTTAATATTAAAATTTATATTATATTAAAAAAATAATGTTTATAAAAAAAATTATATAAGAAATAAGTTTGAAAATATTATATAAGAGAAAGACATAGTAATGTAGATTGTTTCTATCTTGCACAGAATTATTTTATGTTACGTAGGCAAACTATACGAGAAAATACAAATTTTATTTGTTTATTTCCACAAGATACAAAAAATTTAAATCACATTTATAATGATCATATTGTAAGTGATATGCCAAAAGATGAGCTTAAAGATTTTTGTAAGAAAGCTTGGTCAGAGCCTTATAGATTTGTTATTATAGATCTATCTTCTAAAAAAGATTATGGAAAATATATAAGTGGATTAAATTGTTTTATATACCAGTTTGTGAATTTAAAAAAATATAAAAAAACAAAATATTATCTTATATATAAAAAAACAAAAACGACATATTATTTATCAGTAAGCGGAAATAGCAATATCTTAAAAACTAAGTTTTCCCCAATAATTACACTTAGAGAATATAGAGAATATGAAATGGCTCTAGTTAGTTTAGAGACATATTACAGTTTTCGTAATATTAATTCTTTAAACAACGATTTTAGATATAGCGCAAATATTGTTTTTTAGATATAACTAGGAAGGACATAAACATTCCAGATGGATGTTATGAGATTATTGATATAAATAAATATATTCAATTGATTATGATAGAAAACTGTGATGCAAGTTTAGGAGTTACAAATACTACAATTGGTGGAAATATTAATACATTAAGAATAGCTTTAACTATTTCAACTAGTTTTAAAGTTGATTTTACAACTACAAATTCAGTTAGAACTGTTTTTGGTTTTGACAGTGGAATATATTCAGCAGGCTAAAATATATCAACTAATAAAGTAAACCTATTAAATGTTAATAGTATACGAGTAACAAGTAATATAATAGGATCATCGTAGGTAAATGGAGGAACTGATAACGTTATATATTCAATTTTTGCAGCTGTAGGTCCTGGTTATAAAATTGTTCAAGAGCCGTATAGCTTAATTTATTTACCAGTAACACTAAAAACAATATCAAAAATGGAAAATAAATTGCTTGATCAAAATGCAAATCTTTTGAATTTATGAGGAGAAGTGTAACTATTACATTTTATATAAAAGAAGTAAAGTAGTATTTATAATTAAAATAAATCGTAAAAATTATTTTTTTCTATTTTTTTTTTTAAATTTTTTTAATTTATATATAAAAATGAGTAAATATACTAATATTAAAATAAATGTTTCGCAAGGGCAATTAGAAAAACTTAAAAAAGCAATTAAAGATGGTTATGGAGCTAGTATTAAGTTATCACATTCAGATCTTAATGGTGAGCATGTATTAGCTGTAACAGATTATCAATTGAATAGAATTAAAAGAGCATATGAAAAAGGTAAAGGCTTAATAGTTACTCTAAGTAAAGCACAACTAGCTCACAATTCTCAAATAGAGTAAAGATTTATTGGAACACTGTTACCTTTCCTTGGTGCAGCTGGAGAATTTTTATTATAAGGCGTTGCTCCAGCACTTGCAATTGGATTATTAACAGGAGTAGATTCAGCAGCTGGATCAGCTATGGTTGATAAAATAGCTGGAAGGGGTGTTATGTACTTAAAAAAGAATGGAAAAGAAATTAAAATGACAGCTGCAGGAAATGGTTTATATTTGAGACCATGGAGTAAAGAAAGTTCTGTAGGTGATGGATTGTACTTACGTGACTGAAATGGATATACATCAACAGGATCATGTTTATTATCAGGTCCAAATTCACCATTTGCTAATATTCCAACTTTGAATATGATTCTGTGATTTCTTGAAATTTTTTATATATTGCATATGAAAAGAAATGCTAAGAAATAATCCGCATACGCATAAATTTATAAACAAATATGTACCAGATGAACCTCTAAAAATACTTCTACATTCTAAGGCACACAAAGATTTAAAGCACCCTTCAGTATTAATAAGTGAGAATAAATATGAAATATTTGCACAACATGACATTACAATAAAATCTCTATCACATCAATAATTCTTTTAAAGTTTGGTGTAGTATTTAATGAAGGTGTTGCGTAAGTTTCACTAAAACAAGAACTTGAATTACAAATGTTAAGTTTACAAAATTTTGTAATATCAGAGTCTGTTGATGATATTGTAGTAAACGTTGTTAATAACTCTGATTGTGATGTATTTGTTAAAAGAGGAGTTTATGTTTTGTGAATTTATTTAAATATTAAAAAAAAATATTTTTACTTAATAAAATGTATAATATATATTCAAATATCCATGCAAAGAGTGAAAATGATGATAAAACTTTCAATAAAATATATCCAAATCTTTCAAGTGCACCTAATGAAGATGATAAGATTATTAGTGCTCATATATATCGCCTAAACACAATTTGTGAGATTCATAAAGAATAAGAGCGTAAGAGAGAGAAGAGAAATATGCTAAGTAAAAAGAGCTGTAAAAATAATTTCAGCAAATGATAATTCATTACTAGAAAGCACTATGGCACTTGGAACTATTGGAATTGGCTTTTTAGCAACAATAATTGCAGCACCAGTAGCTATCGCATATGAAGGTGCAGTATTAGGAGCAGGTGTTTTATCATTATTAGGAGGGCAAGTTAAAAAAAAAAATGAGTTTAAAAGCAGAAAAGCATGAAAAAGTTAAAGCTCTTGCTGATTCAAAACTAAATACAATAAATGACTATATTTCTAAAGCTTTAGTAGATGGAAGTATAAATGACAATGAATTTAAACTAATACTTAGTGAACTTGAAAAATTTAAAGCCATGCTTGAGCAAATTTAAACAAGTTCAAAAGAATTAAATAATAAACAAACTAAAGAATCATTAATTAAACAAGGAAGAGATGATGCAATTAATATACTCAAAAGCAAATTTAGATGTAAAAGCACAAAATAATTTATTAAAATAATTTAATCATAAAAAATAAATCATAAAATACAACATAAATTCTTATGTTGTATTTTTTTTACCTTTTTTATAAAAAAACAAAAGGTAATTTCTAAAAAATGACGATCCTCAAAAAAAAAAAAATTGTTAAAGATTTCTTAGATATTAAAAAAAGAATACAAAATAATAGTTTACATGAAAAGATGGGTGAAACTAATTTACAGTTAGACTTGTAAATTAGTTTCACCCATAAAATTGTATAAGGTATTAGTTGATACTCAAGATGGAATAACATAAATGAATTGCAAGATCAAGCTAGTAAAGTTGCACTCACTTTTTCAAATTATTATCATGAAGCAAATAGAGAGATAATGATAACTGATTCTAAAGAACTATTGCGTTTTCATGAAGAATATTAAGGTATGAGGCTAGGAAAAATTGCAGCAAATCAACTAAAAATGTATGCTACTAGCAAAAAGTCTACAGATACTCTATTTGGAATATATAAAAAAGATGGTATATTCTATATTGGAAAAAAACTTATTATTTATGAAAACACATATTATTTATGATGATACAGTTATTGATGATGAAACATATTATGGTACTCCTGGACTTTGGGAGTTGATGACAGAGTTTAATCCTGATAAAGGAATATATAATGAAGATGACCTTAAAAATTATAGAGGTATATTAATACAAAAAGATGCTATAACTACTGAAAACCCTAATAAATCAAAGTCATCTCGTAGTGGAAAATACAAAGAAATAATAGCCCCCATTTGAAAAGATTTAAAAGAAAATAGGAAGCGTGAATTAAAAGGAACAGGAGTAGGAACAGGAGCAGGAACAAAAATACAAACTATAATTCTTCCTAGCGACCCTAATGCGTTAATTGAAATGCTTGAGTTACGTATAGCTGCATGGAAAGCAGGTAAAACTGGAGCAAGAAATGAAGGTGTTGCAATTTGTGATGAATTATTATGACAAGGTATAATAGATAGTTTACAGTATAAAGCAATACAAAATAATTTATAATTATATATCAGCGCATATAAAAAAAATATATATAGCACATAAAAAATGATAGCTGTTCATAATAAAAGATATATAAAGAAACATGCTATTGGAGGAAGTGGTATATTCGAAAGTATAAGAGATTTATTTAAACGAATAAAAACGTCAAATGTAACAAGAGTATCATCAGCTATCTTGAAGAAGCTGGCTGCTAGTGATTAAGGAAAAACTGCAATAACTGCTGCTAAATCAGCAGGAAAAGAACTTTCAACATCAGCGATAGAAGCGATAGAAGAACTTTCAACATCAGCTGCTAGAAATGCTGCAGTTGAAAAAGGAAAACAAATAATTGATAAAGCATGTTCAAAAATATTTTCACAACCTGTTATTGATAAAAGAATTGATGAAATAATTTCAAATTTGGTTGGATCTAATGATCAGATTAATAATGGATCTGAAAGATCTAAAAAATATAATGCAGATGCTATATCAACAAATATAAATAAAATGATGATGGGTTCTGCAATAAGATCATCAAAAAAAGTATCAAATGAAAATGCTTTAAGAATAGAAGATCTAGTTAAAAAATGACGCGGCTTTCGACTTGCATAGTTTACTTGCTTAGTAGACTTGCATAGACTTGCTTAGTAGACTTTAGATTTAACTTGTTAAATCAATGAGCTACGCTTAGACTTGGGAAATTTTTTATGCACTTATTAGTTTTTTAAGAATTGTCAATCAAAAATTGTTTTTTTATATTGTATATAAAAAAAACAAAATGACGACTTCTGAAGTATTAAATTTTACAGAAATCCCAATTGTAGATAATGGAATTGGAAGAATTGAATTCCATGAATATGAGCCAGTGGCTCGTACAAATCTAAATATTGCTAGAGAGATAAGAATCAACATTGAACAACAACATTTGTTCACACTTCCATCTAAAGTTTATCTGTTATTTGAAGGACAACTTTTTAAACTTGCAGATGGAATAGCTTATGCTAATACAGATGCAGTGACGCTTTTACTAATGGTATTATGCATTTATTCAGTCAAATATCATACCAATTATCAAACCAAGATATAGAATCTATTTATCATCCAGGTCAAGCAACTACAATGTTAGGAATGCTTAAATACCCAATTGACTTTCAATTAGCGCAAGGATTAAATTATTTGTGATATAGAGATATTATAATAACAGCAGTACTTGCTGATAACTTAGGGTTTGCATTAAGAAAAGCATACATAACTCAGAAACCAACTACAAAAGGAAAATTTTCATTTTGCATACCTTTAAGACACATTTTTGGATTCTGTGATGATTATGACAAAGTTATTTATGGGTTTAACATACAATATTTCTTGTAAGAAAAAGTGATGATGACGCAATTTTTAAGATTGCTGCTGCAGCTTTAGGAAAAGTTAATCTTAATAAAGTATTATTGCTTATACCACATGTGATCCCATCACATGTAGAAAAGATTAGTCTTTATAAATCTATTGAATCAAAAGTGACACTTCCAGTAAGTTTTCGTCAGTGTGATAATATATCTGTTGCTAAATCGACAATATATTCTTGGAGATTGAGCATAAAGACATCTCCTGAAAAACCAAGAAACATTATTGTCGCATTTCAAACAAGTAAGGATGGAGATCAAAATGCTAATACTTCAATATTTGATCATTGCGACCTGAAAAATATGTACATTATGCTTAATCAAAAAAGATATCGTGCTGCTGATTAAAACTTGTCATTCCCAAATCAGCAATTTTCAAGAGCTTATAGAGATGCGTTTAATGAAAAATTTTATGGAATGAATGAATTGATCACACACAGCAATACAACTCCTTCTGACTATAAAGATTTATACCCAACTTTTGTTTTTGATGTTAGTAAACAATCAGAAAGATTAAAATCATCAACAATAGATGTACAAATTAAAGCAACAATTAATACGGCTGTTTCAGCAGATACTGATACTTTTTTTCATTATATATTAAAAAGAATGAAATACACAAAGAAAAGTTTGAAAAATCTATTAGAAGAAAATAGCATTTCAAAAACATCTGACAATATCGCTTCATTGCTAATGATTGCTATAGATAATGGGTTGTTAGATAAAGAATCAATTATAACTGAAGTGAAAGATGTAAATGATAAAAGACCAGTTAGGAGACCTAGAATACATCCAATGAAAGAAGTAAATAAGAAAGAAACAATTAGGCCTAAAATACATCGTAAAAAACAAGAAAAAAACAAAATAGATCCAAAATATTAAAGAATAAAAACGATTAAGAAAAAACCAGTCACTGTTATATTTACAAACATGGAAATTGGAGAAGTTAAAATATATAACTCATTATATAGTGCTTTGCAAGATACTAAGCATGGATGAGTTCGAGTTCAATACCACTTATTTATCAAAAATACGTTTTTTTTAATATTTGATCAAAATCGGATACGATATCGTACCCGATCTTGATCAAATATCAACATAAAACGGAAAAACGAAAATCTTTGCTTTAAAGCGCATGGTTAAACTGAAATTGTGAAAGCAAAATTTAAATTAATAAGCTTTCTCTTAAGAAATTTAGTAAAAAGTTTGTCTGCAATGAAAAGGAATAGTCAGGAATACATGAAAAGGTGTGTAAAGAGATATCGTTCTGCTAAAGCAGTATCGCATATCTCCAATACAGTTACAGTACTTTTTTGTACTAAAAAATTTACTAAAACTTTATCATAAAAATATTTATTACTACTTTTAAATTTATTTAGTTTTAAGAAGTTCTAAATTAATATAATTCAAATATATTTTGCATCCTATCATTTCATACCTTGCTTATTTTATTACGTTAATTATTATTTTATTGACATTTCTGTTATGCTATTACCTTTTTTTTGTTCTGTTTTAGAAAATTTAAAAAAATAAATTTAAATTTCGAGCCAACACTGACATTTTTTTGTTGCTAAACGTTAAATTTTGTTTTAAGGAGTGCAGTTCTTCTATCTGTTTTTTGCTCTTTATTCAATAAGTATTTGATTTAAATTAAATATAATTAAAATTTGATAATTTATTACGAGATATATGTTTTTATATATGAATATATATATGAATCTTTTTAGATTTTTTCATGTTATTTTTAAATTTTTGTTCGCGCAATTCAAGTTACATATGTTTATAGTTTGCATATATGTTTATATTATGTTCAAAGTTAAAAAGTTTTTGATAAATATATGTATGTGGTAATATGTGTTATGTAATTGTTTTATAAATGTGTCATTAAAATAGTATAAAATGTATCAATTGTGTATATAAATATTATATGAGGTGTTTATATATGTTATATAAAGTTAAATAAATGTATTGTGTTTTATAGTTATTATATATGTTTATATTATGTTGTTTCCATGTTTTCAAAGTGTGCAACTTGGCAAACGTGTTGAGCAAGATTTTGCGTAAAGTTGTTATTTATGTTACTAATGTTGTTACATTTGGCTTACCTTTATGTTGGTGTCTATTGTTAAAAATTATAAGTTGTTTTATTATTGAAACTCACTGCTTTTAATCATTCACTAAAAGCCACTCAAGAAAAATCATTTTGCCATATATCCATTTTGTTTACATCTAAATTTGAATTTTTAGAAGCATGAAGTACCAACATGATTTGTTTACTAAAAGCTAACATAAAAAAACAATATTTAACAACTACTACTCTCTTATCATGACATCTTATCTCTATCAGATATATTGATTTTCGATTCATTTTTGATATTTTTCTTTGTATTTACTTATCAATTACATTTTTTCATTTCAGATGTATCATATGATGGATTTATGCGATATAAAAAAACAAATATATGTAAATTTTTATTAATTTTTTCAAGGCTTTTCTAAATGTGTGTCTTATTCACATGGTTTTACAAGCAAGGTCTGCAAGCAAATTTGAGCTGAAAATTTTTTTTAGCTTTTAAGGAGAATTGGCGTTATTCTTTGTTTTATTTAATTTGTTTGAATATAGTAGTTCAAACAAATAAAGGTTTGTTTGTTCTTGGTTTTTTACTTATCTGTTTTCAGATTCTCATAAACTAGGCAACTCAGCTAAGCAAGTTTTGTTTTATTTTTTAGTGCTATTGAAAAGTGCTGAAAGTTATTTTTTAGAGTGATTGAAAAGAAATGAAGTGTTTTTTAGTTACTTCACACGGTGTAACTGATACTGGTTTGAGTAAGTTTACTATTTTGTTTTATTTTATATTGGATTTATTTTATGTTGGATTTCTTTTATATTTGATATATATTATATTAGATATATATTTTGTGTATTTAACATGGAAAACTAATGGTAGTTTGTTGACACGAAAGTTTTTAAACTTAAATCTGCCTATTTTTTAGTATATTTATATATATATATATATATATATATTTATATATATATATATATATATATATATATATATATATATACATATATATATATATATATATATATATATATATATATATATATATATATATATATATATATATATATATATATATATATATATATATATATAATATATACTTTAGAGTAAAATATACTAACTGACATTGCTTTAATATTTTATACAAGATTGTGCATTTATTATTTTTGTTCATTAAGGTAAAATTAATTTTGTGCATTGTAGATTCTTTGTTAAGTTGAAAATCATTGATGTAAATAAATAATGTTTAATATTTTTGATAAACAACTTATGTATGTAAACATATAAAAAGATATGGATTTCAATAAATCTTAAGTTTAAATAAAGTCTTTGATTAGAAAAGATCACAATTTGTAAGATTCTTTTACGTTCATTTATTCAATTGTAACAATAGTAAGATTACTGGTAATATGTTTAATAATAACAGTGAAATTGAAATAGATAGTATTAGGCTCAACAAAGTTATTAATGTAAAATGCATATAGGCAACTTGAAAATAGTTGTCAAATGAAAAAAATAGATCTAGGTAGGGCGAAATTAATTGTTGTTGATATGTAAGAAATGTAACTCGAAGTGCAGAAAACTTACTTGACAGAATTCAGTGTCAAGCAGTGTTAATGTCTGTTAATTTGATTTTACTTTAGACACTTCAGAACAAAGCAAAGTATGAGTTTAACATTTAACATTATGAGTAACAAATAACACTTTTAAATCTAAATAATTTTATTTATTTTTTATAATTTCTATCATAATTGTGTTCTTTTTTTTCATTTTTTTTTAAGTTTGTCTTCCCTTTGTCATCTTTTGATTAGTTTGCTAAATGTTGAAACATGGTTTTTGATTTTGTAAATTTAGTATGATGTGAAATTTACTCTATTAATCATTAGTCAACAGTAAGAGAGAAGCTGGAGCTTAATTAAGAAATGCTGGAAATTAGGTTTTAATCAAGGTAAAAATAATTTTGTTTACTGGTAACATAATAAAACCAGTTACTACTATTTATTCCGTGCTTTTTTACATTTGTTAACATGCTGCTTTGGAAACACTTTCTCTCTCTCTCTTAGATGAGTGGGAGATTTAATAAAACTTATGTAATTACTGAGCTCTTACGTATTTCTTAATACCACAAATGATAATGACCATTTATAAGAAATATTTTACGAGTTGCTTGCTATTTTATGATATAGTTGCTCAAATTGTTTAACTATAATTTTCCCTTGATTGTTCAAATATTGTAATAAATAAAATCTTTTTAGTCCAAGTATTTAAGTTAATAAAATATCTTATTAAGTTGTGGTTTTAATTGCCAGCGTTACTATAGGAAGAATGTATACATTGTGTTGTCTAACCTTTTTATAATCTTTTTTAATTATTCTGTAGACAGAATATATGAACCTGTCATTTCGAAAAGATCACAAGTCCACAACTTTTAGCAGTTAGTTTATAAGTTTAAATTAAAAACTTCTGTATGATTTATGTTTTTTTATAAAAAATAAAAAATACATAAGTTATATACGTTCTTTATTTACCCAGTCGGCATATCTAGTAGTGTAAATACTCGGAGTATTGACAACGTATAACATACCGCTGTTGATATTAGAAAAATACTCATTTAGTTTTAAGTTTTGAATTCGAGTTCAATACTACCTACTAATCAAAAATACGTATTATTTAATGTTTGATTAAAATCGGATACGATATCGTACCCGATTTTGATCGAATATCAACATATAATGGAAAAACAAAAATCTTTGCTTTAAAGCGCATGCTTAAACTGAAAATTTAAAACAAAAAGATTTCTCTTTAAAAATATAGTATAAAGTTTGTCTGAAATGAAAAGGAATCGTCAGAAATACATGAAAAATTATATGAAAAGATATCGTTCTGCTAAGCAGTATCACATATCTCCAATACAGTTACAGTACTTTTTTGCACTAAAAGTGTTACTAAAACTTTATCATAAAAATATTTATTACTACCTTTAAATTTATTTATTCAGTTTAATGAAGCCCTAAATTAATATAATTCAAATATACGTTAAATCCCATCATTTTATACCTTGCTTATTTTATTACGTTAATTATTATTTTATTGACATTTTTCTATGCTATTACCTTTTTTTTGTTCTGTTTTAAAAAATTTATAAAAATAAATTTAAATTTCGAGCTAACACTAACATTTCATTGTTGCTAAACGTTAAATTTTGTTATAAGGATTGCAGTCCTTCTATCTGTATTTTGCTCTTTAATCAATAAGTATTTGATTTAAATTAAATATGATTATAATTTGATATATTATACCGCTGTATATCTCTTTATATATTTAAATATATATATATATATATATATATATATATATATATATATATATATATATATATATATATATATATATATATATATATATATATATATCTATATATATATATATATATATATATATATATATATATATATATATATATATATATATATGTATATATATATATATATATATATATATATATATATATATATATATATATATATATATATATATATATATATATATATATATATATGAATCATTTTAGATTTTTTCATATCATTTTTAAATTTTTTGTTCGGCAATTATTTTTATATAATAATAAGTTATTATTATATAAAAATAATTGCCTATAATAATAAGCATATACATTTTGTTTATATCTTAATTTGGATTTTTAGAACCATGAGGTACCAACATGAATTGTTTTCTAAAAGCTAAAATGAAATAACAATATTTAATAACTAATACTCTCTTATCATGACATTAATTTTTTTCTTTTTTATATACTTACATTTTTTCATTTCAGATTTATCATGTGATGGATTTATGCGATATAAAAGAATGAATATATGTAAATTTTGATGAAAATTTTAAAAACATCTGCTAATAATTAGTCCAGTCAATGTTCAAACTTCAATGTTGCATATGTCATTTTTAAGTAGTTTCTAGGCTTTTCTAAATGTGTTTCTTATTCACATGGTTTTACAAGCAAGGTCTGCAAGCAAATTTGAGCTGAAATTTTTTTTTTAGCCTTTTAGGAGAATTGGCGTTATTCTTTGTTTAAGTTAATTTGTTTAAATATAGTAGTAGTTCTAATAAAAAAAATTTTGTTTTCGCTTGGTTTTTTACTTATCTGTTTTCAGATTCTTATAAACTAGTCAACTCAGCTAACCAAGTTTTGTTTTATATTTTAGTGCAATTGGAAAGAGCAGAAAGTTATTTTTTAGAGCAATTGAAAAGAACTGAAGTGTTTTTTAGTTACTTCATACGGTATAACTGATACTGATTTGAGTAAGTTTACTATATTGTTTTATTTTGTATTAGATTTATTTTATATTTGATTTTTTTTTTTTTTAAGGCTGCAAGCAGCCACTAATTAAAGTTGGAAGTTACTGAGAGAGAAAAGATAAAGATTGTTGAGCAAGATAACGATTGACAGACGACTTAAAAGATTGCAAATTATTTGAGTCAGGAAAACAAGATGAAGGAAGCGAATTCCAAAGAGCTGATGTCCGAGGAAAAAAACTAGACGAATAAGCATTTTTGGAGCACTTAGGAACAGTCACAGAAAAAGGATGACACTTAATTGAATGACGAGTAACACGAGAATGAATTATAGTAGATGGCACAAGAGATGCTAGCTCTTTAGAGCAGTGCCCATTATAGTATTTGTAGAAAATAGAAAGAGAAGAAACAATACGACGATGTGATAATGGTTGGAGGTTGGCTGCAAGAGCAGGTCCAACTATATTTACAACGCGTTTTTGCACCTTGTCTAAAAGAGAAAGGGCATCATTAGAGGATCCGCCCCAGATATGGCAACAATATTCCATACAAGGCCGGATTTGAGATTTATAGAGATAGAGAATAGAATCCGAAGTAAGAAAGTGACGAGCTCGATAAAGAGATGCAACCTTAGCAGATGCTAATTTTGCAACTGATTTGATATATGGTTTCCAAGAAAGATTGGAAGTAAGAGTTAATTCTAGAAGATGAAAAGTAGTTGACTCATCGAGTACATCACCGTTCATAAATATAGGAAGATTTAAATTATTGCGATAACGATTGGCAAAAAAAAATTGAGTTTTATCTGAATTAAAGTTCACCAGCTTAAATGCCCCCTCCAAGCAATCAGAGGGTGTTGGTTTTTTAAGTTACGTCAATCAAAATTATTTTGTAATTTTTAATAATTACATAATTACTTAATTAAATACTATATTAAAATATAATATATATATATATATATATATATATATATATATATATATATATATATATATATATATATATCTATATGTATGTATATATATATATATATATATATATATATATATATATATATATATATATATATATATGTATTTATATATATATATATACATATATACATATTTGTTTGAAAAAATGTATATATGTACATATTTGTTAAAAAATACTAAATTTCATACTGTTTTTTTTTTCTTAAGTGCAACGAAATGAACAACCTTACCTTAAATACTCCAAACGACAATATCAATTTGCACGAGCATGCGAAGGTAATAATCTCATAATCAATTGCCACGGTCAAGGAAAAATTAAAGTGGTTTATGCAAACTATAGTAGAATCTCGTCTCGTATATGCTCTCGTCGCAGATCATTTTTCAGAAGACTTTTTAATCCTAATTATTTCCATAATAAATGTGACAGTCATAAAATTTCTACAAAAAAAGTTCGTAGCAGGTGTTCAGGATTGTCATTTGTATTGTTCAAGCGTCAAATAGAGTATTTGGTGACCCATGTTTTGGAACATATAAATATCTTGAAAAAATATTGATTCCTTTTACATAGATAATTATATTTTCCATGTTTTGGAAAATATAAATATCTATGTAATAGGAATCATCATTTCATTCATCATAAATGAAGAAAACCTTTTCTATCGACAGTGTAGTATTAAATTTAACTTTCGATTCGATTTAATTATATGTAAACACGGACATGGTCATAGTATAAGACCATGATTTTAAAAATTTCCATAAAAATATTTCATCAAAAATGACATCGTTTTTTGTATTTGGAATCGTTTTAAAACCTTTAGAAAAGCATATATTTTCTTGATGTTTACCTAATTAAAAAGGAGGATCTAAGATTTTTTCTTCATTTTTTAAAACATTTGTAAAATTTTGGTATGAATAATTTTTTTCCAGCCAATCTCTCTGACCCTATTCCATCCCAGGAGGTATATTTAGACGCCTTAACAAATACCACAGGGTGCACCCCGGTAGGTCAAGCTCACCTAACTAAGTTAGCTTCGATTACGGCAACAATAACAAACAAATAACAAATTTATCGGTTAGTGTAAAGGATGGCAAACTGCATCTCTATTTCGAATTATATTTGAAGTTATCACTGGGAGACAATATTTAAAAGTGTATCTGAAACCGAATGATACATTTTATTAACTAACAAATTTAATAAAGCTACCTTACTCTGTATAACAAGCACTACAAAACCATACCAGCAAAAAAAAGTCCATGGGTTACTGATGAGGGCATGGAAGCTGTAAAAAAAAAAAGAGTAACCTCTGCAGTAAATACGTATCAGCGGGGCTAGGAACACACTATGTTATTAGAACAGAATACAAAAAAATAAAGAAAACCGTGACAAAAATTGTGAAAAAAATTAAAACCAGACTATAAAGATGCACAAACTGCTTTGTTTAGACATAACGCCAAGGGAATCAGTTCTTAAGTGCAAACCGAAATTGTACAGCAATGGATTTGTGACTGAAAACATATCTAGCATATGTACGACACTTAATGATTATTTTTATACAGTATTTAAAGTAGAGCTGCAAGGACAGTGACATCTATATTCAACCTCAGTATAATACATATAAAAACTCAGTACCTTGTAAAGTGCCAGAAGTTTCTTTTAAAAACAACCTTATTATACCAGCTCAGCATATCTTCGTTCAGCATTAGGGTGCACAGCACACATTTGAGATTTGCGGAATATTGTTACAGATGCCATCAATCAGGTTTAAAAGCGTTTGACAAAGTACCGCAGGAAGGACTTTTTTATAAACTGAAGGCCTATGGCATTCGCGGTCAATTATATAACTGGATAAAAAATTGGTTCACCAATAGAAAACAACGTGTCAAAATAGATAACACACTGTCTCCAAGGAGAAATGTACTTAGTGGAAAACTTCTGGGTTCAATTTTAGGATCGCTCCTTTTTGTGCTCTACGTTAATGATATACCGAACCTAATATTGAGTCACATTAAAATGTATGCAGACAACAGCAAGCTCATAGATGTTTTAAAGACTGATAAAGATACACTTTTTAAAAGATCTTGACACAGCTGTTAAGTGATCTAAAAAGTGACTTATGCTGTTTAACATTGAAAAATGCAAATATATGCATATAGGCAAAAAAAACACACAAATAATCCATATCATTTTTATACAATGGAATCACATAATGGTCATCGCAAACAGTTCGAAACCATAGCAAGAGAGTGTGATTTGAGTTTTATAGTATCCAATAACCTTGAAGTGAAGTTACAAGCTAAACACGCAGCTGCAGCTGGAAACAGACTACGTTTTTAATCACGGAAGCGATCGGACGTGCTTTTCTTGCGTTTAAACGTTTTATGTATTTACAAAATAACTACTTATTTTTATCTAGTTCTAAATATTTAATCAAAATAAAAATGGCTAAACACAAAGAATATGTATCTATAACAATGATGAGAGAAATAATGCACGTACAAAAAGAAACAGTTATGGCTTTTTTTTGTGAAATTGCAAGCAGTTTAAATATAAAAATTGAAACGCTTCAAAAAGATGTTTATGATGTAAAAAAGGAGCTTTGTGAAATTAAAGGAAGCATGAACTTTATTGGTGATGAATGGGAAGTCAAAGTAAGGGTGTTGATAATAAAATCGCAAAGGTAGTCGAAGAAATAACTAATGTAAAAAATGCAAGGAAAAACCATTTCTGATAACACTGAAATCAAATCAAAAAATATTGAGGACAGAAACAGACTAAATAACTTTCGAATTGATGGACTCATTGAAGGTGTTGATGAAAAAGATTGGGAAGACACAAAAAATAAAGTCAAAAAACCCTTTGTTGAAAAACTTGAAATTGCAAATGATATTGAGATTGAACGCGCTCATCGAGTCGGTAATGGTGGTTCTGAACGAGTGCGAACGATTGTGCTAAAGTTGCATGACTTTAAAGATAAAGCGATAATTATGGATGAAGCGAACAAACTAAAAAGTACTAATACTTATAAATGAGGATTTTAGTGAAACAACTAGGAGAATTCGTAAAGAACTATTTGCACAAGCAAAAACTCATAGGCAAAATAGCTATTATGCAAAAGTTCTAAATAATAAATTGATAGGTCAAGATTTTAGGCCAAAAAACTAGATGTAGTTGAAATTTTGCCAACTATTTGAAAATAAGAAATATTATTATAGGAGTTCTTGAATAAGCTCTTGTTTTATCCTTTATCTTTAATTTTTAAAAATGGCCGAAACTTTTTTGCTAAGAAGATTTTAAAAATTTAAATTTTGATCCTTTTGAGGATTTTCTTAACTTTTCTGAAGATAATTTAAATATTATTAAAGGAACTGAAATGAATTTAATAAATACATCATATTTTGATCCTTATAAGTTTAAAATAAAAAAAGATAATAATTCCACTTTCTATATTACATTTAAACATAAGAAGCATGAGTCAAAACTTTGAAATATTTAAAGAGTTTTTAAATATTATAAACTACACGTTCGACGTCATAGCTGTGCCAGAGACTTGGCATGAAGCAGATAGTCCGATTGAATCAAATTCTAGTTATAGATTGCCAAGTTATAAAGTAATTAGCCAACCGCGAGGATATTATAAAAAAAGTGGAGGACTAGGATTTTACCTACTTAAAAAATATATATTTAAGACAAAACAACAATTATGCTTAGTAAAAGAAAACTATGAAAGTCTTTTTATTGAAATAACTAATAACAAAAATAAAAATACTATAATTGGATGTGTTTACCGTCCACCATGTGGAGAAATCAGATTGGTTCAAAATTTTATTGAAAATTGTGTTTTGAAAATAAATAAAGAAAAAAAAACAATTATGTATAACCGGTGATATAAATTTAAACGCACTGAATTACCACAACTTTCCAAAAATTAAATCGTTTTTTGAAGTGTTGTTGATATACAATGTTTTGCCAGTAATCAATAAATCTACTCGAGTGAATAAAACCTCAAAAACAGCAACTGATCATATACTTATTAACAATTACTTAGAAACGTCATTTCAGTCAGGCATTTTTAAAACAGATATAAGCGATCATTTCCCGATCTAAACTACTAATAAAAAAAAAATTATGGATACTCAGCCAAATTTTAGAAACTTAAAAAAACGTAACTTAACCATCAATAATACAAATAAACTATCGAATAAATTAAATTTAGAAAATTGGATTGATGTCTATAATTGTCAAAATACAAACAAAGCTTTTAGTATTTTTTTAGCTAAATTTTTAGCGAGATTCGTCGAAGCTTGTCCATATGAAGAAATACAAATTAAAGCAAAGCACTTAATAACCCATGAATGAATAAAACACTTTTAGAGAGTTCTAAAAAAAATCAAAAACTATACAACAAGTTCTTAAATAATAAAAGTACAGAGAATGAGAAAATATACAAAAATTATAAGAGTTTTTATGAACATCTTCTTGAAAAAACAAAAAAAAATGTATTATAGTAAACAAATTAGCAATTCCAAGTTTGATGTTCAAAATACATGGTCATTAATTAACGACATCATGGGCCGAAGTCAAATAAAAAGTTCAGTATTATCTCAAAAAATTAATATTAATAAATCAAATATATTGTGTCCTTATAAAATATCTAACGAGTTTAATAAATACTTTACAAATGTTGGGATTAGTCTCGCAAACAAAATTATACCAACTTCTACGTCATTAAAGACATATCTAAAAAAATCAACAGATGAAACAATGTATGATAGTGCTTTAACTTTTCTTGAATTTGACGCAGCTTACTTTTCTTTTATCTCCAGGATTTGATGACGTTCCTAGTAATATCCTTATATCTAACAAAAAAAAAAGCGTTACAAAACCTTTGTTCCACATAGTCAACCTATCTTTAGATCAAGGAGTATTTCCTGATAAATTTAAGCTTGCAAGAGTATACCCAATTTATAAAAATAATGATCGCGCCGACTTATCAAGCTATAGACCCATATCGGTACTTTCTGTTTTCTCAAAAATCTTCGTACTTGAAGTTTATAATAGAATATTTGATTATTTTACAAAAAATAATCTTTTTAATCCAAAACAATTCGGATTTCAAAACAAAAACATTCACCAGAACATGCCATTATTGAATTAGTCGACCAAATAACTGATGGTTTTGAAAATGATAAGTTTACTCTAAGAAAGTATTCATAGATTTATCCAAGGCATTCGATACCGTTGATCAATTTATTCTGTTAGAAAGACTAAAATGGTACGAGGTATGCAATAAACTATATCATTGGATAAAAAGTTATTTATCTAATAGAAAGCAATATGTTCAAAACAAGAAAACCAAAGTACTGAATATTCTGTGTGGAGTGCCTCAAGGATCGATCTTAGGACCGCTCTTATTTTTAATTTATGTTAATGATTTTAATAATGCATCAGTAAAACTAAAGGCTATCATGTTTGCAAACGATACAAATCTATTTTTATCTAACTGCAATATTAATCAACTTTATGCTGACAAGAACATTAAATTAGAAAAAGTAAATGATTGGTTCAGGTCAAATAAATTTTCTTTTCACGTTAAAAAACATAATAAACCTTGTTTCATAGAAAAACACAAGAAGAAAACCTTCCTCTAAAACTGCCAAAACTTATTATAAAATTTAAACAAATTAAAAAACAAGGTATTATAAAGTTTTTAGGAGTTATTGTGGATTATTATTTATCATGGCTCCCACTTTTAAAATATATACAATCAAAAATTAGCAGAACCATTAGTATTATGCATCGAACTCGCCCATACATAAGTTCACATAGTCTAAAGTTAAAATACTTCAGCTTAATCCATTGTTACATTACTTATGCAAATACTACGTGGGCAAGTTGTCAACCAAAAAAACTTAAAAAAATTCTTTCCTTACAAAAACATGCTTGTAGAATTATATACAACAAAAAAAAGGGGTCCACACTCAACCTTTAATGATGGATACGAAAATGATGAACATATATCAGATAAATATTTACCAACACCTATTCTCTATGAATAAATATACCGATAATCTAACTCCTGAAATCTTTATAAGTAAATTTAATAAAAATCTAAATAAGAAGTATTTCTTAAGAATAAATCAAAGTAACACATATAAGTTACCTAAAAAAAAAAAAAAACACAGAATATAGTATAACTTATAGAGGTCCCAAGCTATGGAACTCTTTTCTGAAAGGCAATTTAAATATGGCAAATTCTTTAAATTCATTTCATTGTCAAACAAAAACCTACGTTTTAATTCTATCGGATTAATTTTTATTTTTGTTTACAAAAAATTGTTTTTTAAGCATTATATCTGATTATTTAACTGTTTGTATTTTTAAATATTAAATGTAACCTTTATATATTATATGTTGAATATGATATCATATATTTAATTAGAAATTTGTATTTAAATATTTTCTTTTTATGACCTTTTGTGACTATTAGTATCTATTAATATTATATCTTCTTCTTAACTATTTGTATCAATATATATATATATATATATATATATATATATATATATATATATATATATATATAATATATATATATATATATATATATATATATATATATATATATATACATACATTTATTTATATATATATATATATATATATATATGTATATATATAAATATATATATATATATATATATATATATATATATATATATATATATATTGAATAAAGTTTTTATACTTTTTCGATATTATATCTTCTTTTTTGACTAATTGAGGGTGTTTGTACTTTTAATTGATACATCTTCTTTTTTCCCTATTTTTATTCTTAAATATTATATATTCTTTTTTACTATTTCTTTTTTTTTTCTCCTAAAATTTCTACTTGATTTATTAACCATGTATTACTATTTTTGTTATTAACAATAATTGTAATACATGGTTTACAATTTGTTAGGATCTGTAGGGGCTCTATGAAAAGATTAGGTTGTTATCTTGCCATCCATATCTTTTTTGAGCACCTGTTTGTTTAATATTTATACATTTGTAATTATATTTTATTTTTCGTAAAAGGGTATTGTAATTTATATAAACAGCAAATTAAAAAAAAATTTAAAAAAAAAAAAAAAATAGAGTTCTAGGGAAAATTATAGAAGAATTCAGGAGTCGTGGTTTAACTCTTTGGCGTTTCCTTTATACTTATTATACTAGACTACAATTAGAATTTACCGTCCCAGAGTGGTCTCCTTATTGCATAGGAGATATAAATACAATCGCAAAAATTCAGTATTGAACCACAAAATGGATTAAGTAAATATATAAAACAAGGAACGTTTAACGCGGCCTAACTTGACTACACTTAAAACTCGCTGCATTAGAATTGACCTTATACATCAATACAAAATAATGAATGAAATTGATTCAATCAGTTTTGTAGCGCCACAAATTACGAAAATTTGTGGCGCCACAAAACTGAAAAAATCAATTTCTGTTTATTATGGGTTTAAGTATAGTTTAAAATCAAGGAGCCACACTCTTGAATAAGCCGCCGAAAAATACATAAAAAAACGTAATTTAAGCGAAACACACTTCATTACTAATTGAGTAGTTAAAAACTAGTATTCCTTATTAAATACCACAGTAAACACAACATGGCTGACACCGGTATAATTGCAATTGTTTTCATATAGGAAGGGTCTTTCTCTGGCTCTCTCCGTCAATAATTAGGATATGCATTTTAAACAAATTCCACCAACTGCTTTTATTGTGCACAATCTCATTAACTTTGTAAATATTAGTTAATGTTAACTTAAAAAATAAACAAATACAATTTTAGAAAAAAAAGCGCATGCTTGTTTTTTAAAAATTGAAAAAAAAATTGAAACCAAAAGTATTTCAAAAAGCCTACTAAGCAATTGAAGTCAAAAGGAATAATAACAATATTAAAAAAAAACATAAAAATGTAGTTGTTCTATTAACTTCATTAGTAATAAAGTTGATTAAACAATTATATTTAATTTTTTATATTGTTATTATTCCATTTGAGTTATTGTTATTGACATTTAAATTTTAAACTACTATGGAAATCATACTTGTTTGAAGTTGGAATATCTAGATCAAAAAAGTCTGTGTATTTTAATTTAATAATTTATCACATTAAAATACACAAACTTTTTTGATCTAGATTTCACAACTTCAAATAAATTTGATTTCCATAGTTGTTTAAAATTTTAAAGTAAAGACTAAATAACCTAAAATAGATGATGTTAAAATGACGTGCAACAGGGTTCGACAATAAAATAGGACATTCCATATGAAAAAATCGTGGTTGACAGAGTTTCACACCTGAGCCTGGCTAGGGTGTGTGCAACATTTTTTAATGTTTCAGATAACTTTCAGACATGGAGCGAACTTCAAACATTTATATTTTTATACTTATGGCAAATAAGGACGCCTTGCATAAATTGGCAATGACTGAAGCCACGAAACAAAATATCAATAAAATTTTGGCAAAAGTTGCTCAAACTTAAAAGCAAAATTTTTTTTATATTCTTAACTAAATTTAAATTCATTAATAAAGTTTAAATTTCATATAATAATCTATTTTCGTTTTAAAATTTTGCCTTTACAAGGTGTAACCCCCCCCCCACCTCAATATGCTGCTCATACTGGCGCCCTTAGCGCTAGCTATAGAAGCCCATAAGAAGCATTTTCAAACATGATTCACTCTATATATAAAGATAAAAAAAACGTTTCATCCCTTTTTTCACTTTTACCTAGTAATATACAGAATACAATTCGTTGTATCACGATAAACTATTAGGTGGTGATCTGATTGACAACAGATTATTTTTGATATAGAAAGTGAATAAACTGAAAGAATAACTTTATATATATTGAAATTCTTGATGGATTTTTAGGGTAAAGACTGTTATATCAATATTTCAAAAGATGCTTACACGAACAAAATATTACTTTTTTCTCACGAAAAGTTTCTTTTAATAATATAAATACATTTTTTTGAAAATCAATAACCCATCAGAGCTACTATGTAGCTAAATTCATTTAGAGTTAGTAAAAAAGCCACATAGTGCGACAATTAAGTTAATAACTGTTATTAATAATAATGGATACTAGGCGGCTATCTAATATATATTGCTATAGATACCGTTGCTATAGATCCACCGTTGCCATAGATCCAATGTTAGAGAACAATATTTGTTAATAGAACTATTGCAATGGTAAATTATTTTGAAACTTTATATAGGTTAACTTTTTTGAAAATTTTAATATATTGGTGGAAAGTTGCAAAATCTTTCAGTATCAATTGAAAACAAAAAAAACAAATTTGAAGTTTTGAATAAAAGTAAGCGCATAGCATGCTGTGAAGATCTACCCAAAAGTTAATTTTTTGAGAAAGTAAAGTTTATCCGACACTGATTTAATATTTAAGCTCTTTACTAAATTTTAGCTGATGTAACTTAGCTAGGTTTTATGTTTACATCCATCATTATTTCTATATCTATAATAAAAATATTTGCAAAGTTCATTGAAATTATGTAACATCAAATTCTATAAAGGTTTTTATTTATATGTTTGTGTCGGTAAATATGATATAAAAACCTTGAATAATAAATCCGAATCTTTAGTGGGTTTTTGGTCAATAAATGATCATTTAGCGATGATTTTATCCATTTATTTGGTCAGTTTCGACTAAATATTGACTAACTCAGGACGTCTGCGTTTAGTAGGTAATAAGTAAGATTTCAAAGTTCAGAAATTTGAAATAAAACAAAATTAACAAATAAAAATTTTGATTTTATCAAACTTCTTTTAAGTAGCTATCGTTGTGTTATTAATAAAGCACATCCTAAACTAAACTAATAATTATTTGCTAAAAAATCTTTAATCTTAAATCTCATTATGTAGGAAACGACTTTGATTTCTCAAAACCTCAAGGTTACAGGTTACACAAATATTACGCACAGACACGCAAATGTACACCTAGATATACAGATAGTGCGCACAGATACACAAATATATATACAGATACACAAATATTACACACAGATACATAAATGAACACACAGATACACAAATGTACAGCGTTTTGAAAATGTCAAGTATAATAGTTATGTAAGTATGTATGTTGTGTTCTGAAAAAAAGAGTGCTAATCTAAATTTAAATTTCAAAAAAAGGTAATTAAGAAGGAAAAATGCCTTGCATTAATATTAATAGTACAAACTTTATCATTCAAAAGTTAAAAATGGTTCAACAAATTTATTGCTAACGTTAGGTCTGAAATACAGGACACGTGTTATTTTGGTGATCGTTCAGCGAATATAAAATTCATAATGTAGAACAACAAATAATTTTTTTTGGGAGTTTAGAGATGACTGTCTCTGCAAAAATAAAATATTTATATGGCTTTATGTATGTTTCATTTATAAGGCTTTATGTGTGTTTGATTAACAATGCCGGAGCTTATATATCATATTATATAGCCTTTTAAAAACAAAAAAATTATGCAGATTCAAACAGCCCACACAAAATACTTTGTGTAAGTTGAAAAACATTATTGCGTGGGTTCGGAAATTACACACCAAATAATATTTATTTTTTCAAAGGCAAAATGAACCAAATTTGACGCAATTTCATATCATAAAAAGTCTTTACACCCACACAAAAATCAATATAAATATTTTAAGTTTGTGACAGGAATGTTTTCATAAAGAATTTTGATGGCAAAACAATAATTTTTGCAAGTTAAGGTAAAATAGTCTGTAGAATAAACAGATTTATTTTTACTTATAAAACAAGTTAGAAACTAACATCTTAAACTATCGCATAATATCTTTATCTTGCCGGTTATCAATAAGGAAGCAAAATATCTTTTGAAGTCCGCTAACATGTCATATTTCGGAATTCATATGGCATTGTTTGTTTTAACCTTTGCAACATGTTAGTCTTTGATACACATTATCTAATTTTGCATAACTCAAATACTTTCTGTTTTTAGAAAGAGTTTTGTACAATATTTTTTGAACTATATATTTGTACAAATTCTAATAAATAATTTTTTAAATATAATAAAGTAATTTATAGCAAATGCTTAGTTACTTGCAAACAGAGCAACTAATAAAACCCTGCTAAGATAAAGCCAGTTGTTCCTTTTTTGATCCCAAGTGGAAAAAAATTCCACATAGGTACAATACAGTTAGTTACTGCTTGAAGTTGATGACATTGCCACGCAGCCTTCTGGCTAGTCTCTGCACACTCAGTGCAGAGACTAGCCAGAGTTTGGATAAGCTAGTCGCTTTGGTCTACAAAGCTTGACATTGTTGGGACTGTGTTACGTCCTAAGGTACTGGATAAGACCGCTTCTACGCCGTCTATACTCTATTGATTAAATATTGATTACAGCTAGTCTTCAAAAGTACTTTAAAGGTTTAAATTAAGGTAAGAGTTTAGTGGGTTTTTTTTTTATGCTTCAAAAGTGTTGGTCTCCGCAATAAAATGAGTTCCATGCGGTAGTGCAAAAAGTTGTGGTATTACATATGATGTGTATAGTATAGAAATGATGTTGATATACCAATAGTGATAAGTTCTTTTCAGCATACCTGGTGCAGTGTTTACCTTGGCAATTGCATTTTAACATTGTCTAGCCACTTAAGTTGATTGTTTACAGAAACGGTGAGGTCACGTTTAGAGGTTGCATTTGTTTCACTGATCTAAAATATTTTTTTAAATTATCTATATCGGAAATTATATGTGTAAAATATTTCTTATATAGGCTTCGATTTAAAGGAAGAAATCAAAACAGAATATGAAGATTTTTAGATAACTTTGAAGATGACGATTTAGAAGATAATTCAGGTGGTTGTTATTACTAAATTTAGTTCTTATTTGTTATACACACACACACACACACACACACACACACACACACACACACACACACACACACACACACACACACACACACACACACACAGACACACACACACATATATATATATAAATATATATATATATATATATATATATATATATATATATATATATATATATATATATATATATATATATATATATATATATATATATATATATATATATATATATATATATATATATGTATATATATATATATTACAAATCCACGCTTAAATTAGTTTGTATTTGGTTTATATATTGACTATTATTTAATTTATAAATATATATATATATATTTACATTGCCTACTTAAATACATAGCCATCTTTTCTGCTTTAGTCGGAAAAAAATAGAAGGCCAGTTACAAAAACGAATATTTTGTCGGATAGACAAACTTTTCCAATCTGACATTAGATAAAATTCTTGTGTTGGCTTAATCTAATTATCTACTAAATATCACTAAACTTGGTATACTTAATCGAGGCTCCTTTTTAGCAGTAAAAATAGAAATGCTGTGCTAATAGAAGACAATACAAAACTTTTAACCTTTATATTTATATATTACTAAAATTATTTTAGAAAGACATGGGTTAGATTTGTCAGTAGAAATTTTCGGATATTCAAGGAATGTGCAAGAAATAAGAATACGCTAATTCTCAAAAATAAGTTTTAAAAGTTTAAAAAAAATATACACACAATCTGACTTAAAATGTAAAACAAAATATTTTTATTTTTTCTCTTTTTTTTTATAAAGGGAACAATGTTATCTGCAACAATAAAATTACTGTCTCCTGTTGACAACTTTGAGTACAAAGCATTTTGCAACATACTTTAAACATCTTAATCAGTTTTTTGGTAATAAAACCAGCAATATAACTGGCAACTTCCCAAAATTTATCTGATTAAATCACACAACTTAAATCTTTTTCTTTGATCTGATCTATCAAGGATCTAGCATGTTGTGTACCTTCAACATGATTAATATCATTTTTATTTGAATTCTTCTCTTTATTCAACGTTTTATTTTGATTATATTTTTACTATAAATAACGTCTTTCAAACTGACAAGGAACCTGCCACCACTCATTTGGCAGATTGTCTCAATTTTCTTTCTAATTGATCACTTTAATAAGTCAGCATAAGTTTTTAATTATCTTTCTACAGATCTTCTATTAATAAAACTTGACATTGGTAAATTGGTACTTTCCTTGGTATAGCCATAACTGGAAGTGAAGCTGTTGCTATGCTAGCTGGGTTTATTGTAGAAAAAGACTTCATATTATACAACAAACCTCCTTTGTGTATTAAAATTTCATCAAAATGTTTTTAACAGATCACTAAATGATAGTCAAGGAATTAATGTCTACTAATTCTAACCCATAACTTTTTCAAATCATCATCTTTTGGAAAACCAAAAACTGGGTCTACTTCACTGCCATAACAGTTAGAATTAAAACCAACAACACAGATTATAAAACCAACAACACAGATTATAACAACCATTATAATAACAAATAACGAAATAAGTAGCCACAAATAGCATTACTAAGTTTATTGAAGTTTAATAGAGGTGGCTTCTAATACAACGTTAAAACTTTTATCCAGCGCCAGATTTAATTACTTAAAAGATATAGCGCGATAATTAAAATATTTTGAGAAAGTTTGTCCATTTGATGAAACGTTTTTTTAATTGGCCTTTTATTTTTTATTGATTTAAGCAGAATAAAAGACCGTGTATTTAAGTAGGCCATGCGTATATATATATATATATATATATATATATATATATATATATATATATATATATATATATATATATATATATATATATATATATATATTTATATATATATATATATATATTAAAGTTGACAAGATTAATTCTTACGATTTCGACCATTTTGAAATTAGAGCGGTATTTTTTTTTAACTTAAGGTGGTACATAACCATAAAAAATAAAAATGGAAACAAGACAATGCAAAACAATTTTTTATATTTTTTTCATTCAAAATAAATTATTTAGAAATAAGAAAATAAAAAAAGTAGTTAATCAAGTCTTTTTGGCTCGATTATTACTGAAAATATGATATTTGATGATAGATTAACAAAATATTTAAAAAACTTATATAGTTAAAGACATGCAAATTTCACCAGTTCTTTATTGTATTGTAATGCAGGAGTTGAACTAAAATGCCATAATATAAAAAACTTTAGAAGATATTGGCATTTTTTACTTGTTGATAATATTTTGCATAGTTAGAGCTTATAAAAAGCGCTATAAGATGAAAAGTTTTGTGTATAAAATAATAGTTTTAGTGCGACTCCTGCCATCATAGCTAAAGAATACACAGTGAAAATTTCAACCTAAAAGAACATACTGATCTTGAAATACACCGTTTTAAAGTTAACAAAATTGGTAAAAATTAAATACTGAGAAAAACGCAAAAATAAAGATAAACTGAAGAAAATATTATGATTTAATTAATATAAGCCTGCTGAATAAGCAGGTATCTCTTCATTTTCTTTTTCTTTATCCAGAAATTCTTTTCTAATGGCTCTTAATTTTCTTCTTGCTTTTTCGCCTTTGATTGATGACTTTCTATAAACATTTTTTATGCGCACTATATCACATTTTTAAATGTATTATGCATAAACAGTGAAACCAGAAGTCTAAGCATTTGCATTATTGGGCTTAGACCAGATTTAACATCATTAACTCAATGATTTCTGAAAAAATACTAATTTCAAGAGGTTTTCGTGACACAAAAATTTCCTTTGGACATTTTTTCCAGATCATACTGTTTAAGCATTCATTTTAATTTTGAGTTAGGCTATGCAAACACTTTAACAATAGTGATTCTGCTGATAAATTATGCCAAACTGGCATTAACAAATCTTTGATTGTAATTGGGAGGCTTAAGTTTTTCTTGTATATTTTATTACCTGTTATTTTGTCAGCCTGCCATAAACACCAGGTATCCTTGGTGATTGGACAAAACTGACGCCGAATTTTTTCATCAATGTTTGTCTTATGAAACAAAGTTGTCCATATAGATTTTTTTATTAAATAAATATCACCAATATTCTGCCTTACAGCCCTAACAAAGTAACTTTAAAGAGTATTGATAGCTTTATCAGAAGTCTACCTATTCCTGAGACACCTCTTCTATCAGATAACTTTTTATTTTTATACGTTAGACGAATATTTTGGCAACGAGTACCCTACACGTTTTTGAATGTGTCAAACACATTCTAGCTTAGAAATTAGAATCTCTCCATAAGGTTTAGATAACTTTACTTGATTAAACAAAGTAGTATCTCCATCACCAATGTATTCCGTATATATAAGATTATTTTCAAAAAACAAGAAAACATTTTAACAGCCCCATGGATCCAGAACTACCTAATTTGACAGGCAAACATGATTGAGTTTCCAGTCCACATATTGAGGAGATTCTTTTTTATGCTTCCACATTGCACAACCATGACAACTTTTAGATAAGACATCATAGTCTAAACACTTTCCATCGATCATTGAAACGATAGAGACAATTCCATTTAGCGAGCTGTGTCTTCTCTTCTGCCACGAACCATCAACGGAAACTGTACAGTTCAGTTTTAGTTCAATATTAAATATACCCCCGACTATTTTTCTGCACTCTTAGTCTTGCTGTTTTTTTGGCTGCTATGGTCATAGATGCTTTACAAACACTAGTAAATGTACCATGCAAAACATTAATAATATTTGTGTAAGCTTTAAAAAAAATAGGTGGGGGTATATTTAATATTGAACTAAAAGATTTTATGGCTCTATGACCTCTACCGGTGTCTCTAAATGCCAACACCATTTGGACATTAGTAGAAACTTTCTGCCATAATATTTTGTAATTTTTGTTTTATTTTGAATATTAGTAATAATCTTTTACGTTTTAAAAATATTTTGCAATCGACAAGAGTATGAAGTACATGATAGTTGTAGTTCTAAACAAAATCCTTGTCGCTTCTTCATTTTTTCAAGATTTCATTATTTGCAAGATTAACATAACTTCCACAATCTGAGCAACTAGCTATTTCTTTTACTAAAGATTTTAACAAACCATAATCAATTATAATGTTATAATCATCTGTGTTTACAGAAATTAAAGAATCGAATTTTATTTTTCCTGAACATGAGTTACTAGTTAAAGGTAAAAAATCAGGTGCTAACTTTTGTTCAAGTGTTGAGTTATTTTCTTTTTGTGTGAACTGATTGCAGGCAAGCGATCTCTTTTTTTGTCCTAGAACGAGTTCTTGGCATATTATTCAATAAAACTTCAACAAAAAGTGTTATATTCACATATAAACATAGCATTTGCGGATTTAAAGACTTCTGGCAAACAAAATTGTGCTTTGAAAGTATGACTAATAACTTTAACTTAACAAGCAGCTAAAGGACTTATCATTGTCATAAACTAGTAATATAGTTTTCCATAATGACAAGGCTGAGTAGGTAAGAAGATGGTTGCTAAGGACGTTGTTATCTCGGAAAAATTTATTATGCTTCTATAAAGCTGCTTAAATCACTGTTTATGTTATTAATATTAAAAATAGTTTTAAAAATGTGATTCTCATAAAAGAATACGATATATTCTGTTTTATGTTATTTTTAACATTTTTTGTGATATTTTGGCTAATTTAGTATTAGTCATTATCAAACTCTTGGTTAAAGTAGTAACTGTTTAAAAGTAAAAGAAGTATATTGTTTAGAGCACTTTGATAAAGACTTATACTATATTATACCACATTAGCCAAAAAAACACAACAAAATAATATATTACTAATCAAGATGCAATTTTTTATCATTTATATATTATATTTACAGAGCCGTGGCTAGTAAATATAATATATAAATGATACACCCTCATCTACGGGAAGGAAAGAGCAGTTTTATTTTTTCGGGGAGAGAACTTCGATAACTTCAGTAGCTTTTTTTTTTTTTAAGAAATATCTTGTATAAAATTTTTTAAATATGGGGTCCTTACCATTAGGGTTGAGTTTTTATTGACTTAAATTTACCGGGAAAATGGTAAAAAAATCAAAATTTACCTGTAAAATCGGCAAAAAATAAAAACGCATAAACAAAAGACCATAAAATGCAGTAATAAGTAAATAAAGCACATGAATGTTAGTTTTGAAAATTATTTTTTGATAAAAAATGAGCTTTGAGAAAACAAAGTGTATTAAGTAAGTCGTCACTCATTCTGCATCGAATTTTTGTCACAAATAATCCAGCGGCAGAAAAGGCTCGCTCAGATTCGACACTTATTGGTGGGATTGTTTCTAGTGCATTGAACAAAAGTTCAAAGTTTGTAGTTCTCTTTCCGGTCGCTTCATAGACCAACATTTCTTTTGAAATGGCCTTGAATTTGTCGTTTGAATTGTGTCGCTGTTTTTTTGCCGAATGCTGAATTGCTTTCTCGAGTTCCTCTTCAAGAGAAAGTGGATTTTCGTCAAGAGTTTTTGAGCCATGCACGTCTTGAATAAACTCCAGGTCATCTGGATTTGTTGGAAAAAGCCTAGACAGCAAGTTTTTGGCTTTGAAGTCTTTTGAAGTAGAGACTTCGGAGGCATATTGAAAACTTTATGCTCTTCAATGTCGGACAAGCATTCTGGATTGGAAAGATATCTGTACAAGCTTACAAGATTGCTCTGCCTTCTCTCTTCCAAACGTCTCAAAATTGCACTCTTCATTGCAATGCAAAGAGGTGAATCTTGTTGTTTCAGCCTGTTCACAAGAAACTTGAAAATTCCTTCAGCAGTAAGAAGAGTTGCATTTTGTCGGCAAAGTGCTTCTGCTGCTAATTTGACTGGTTCAAGAGCAGCAACAATGTCGGATAAAATGTCTTCTTCATCATCACTGCAAATCAAATGTGGAGAAATGTCCTTCAATACTTTTCTGATTGAATGTTTGACTTTGAGGAACTGTTGAATCATTGACAGCAGACTGTTCGATCTTGTTCTGCAGTCAAGGATAAGTGAAACCTCTTTACCGTGCTTTGTCTTAATTTCTTCTTGAAGGACGTCATTTTTGACGGGCGATTTTCGAAATAACTTGACAATTTTTCTGACTTTTGTGATAACAGATTGCAAGTGAACTTTCACTTTCGGAATGGGAATGTTTTTATCCATGGCGGCACCAAGAAAACTGACTTCGGTGTCAGATTCAGATTCGTCACTGCTGACTTCGTCGTCGTCGCTTGTTTCTTCAAATGAGTTTTGTTGAATTTGTTGAGAAGGCTTCTCGTACAGCACTTCTTGAACGGGCAAGTGCATTCCGTGGGTATAACAAGTTTGATGCTCGGTTGGAACCAGTTTTCCGAACTTAACCATCATGGAATCTTCGTCAGTAACTGAGCAGACAATGCTGTCGCCTAGTTTCAACCCAAATTCTGCCACTTTTTCAGTGACAACAGCTGCAGCTTTTTCAGCCGGCAGAGATCCGGAAATTTGAGTCAAGCCCAGATTCTAGTGATTGTTTTTTTGATGAATATTAATATTCATGTACCTTCGATTTTTCAAAGAAGTGTACTCATCCAGTGTAATTGAAAAGCGTTTTCCCATTGTCACTAAAGAATCGAAAGTGTTTTTAAGGTCATTCCTTACGCCAGTTGCAAACTTTTTAACAGACTGGATTGCTTGTTTGTGATTTTTTGGGAAATCATAACCTATTTCAGACATTGCAGATCGAATGAAAGAGCTGTTAACAATGGCATTGAAACTAAATCCATCCAGTGCTGTAAGTCTTAAAATCACTTCTTCAATTGATTGCTTTTGAAAAAAAATTGAAATCTTAGGCCTTTTTGATTGTGATGCTTTTGGTGTCACTTTTTCCTGTATTTCCTTTTTGATTCCATGTTTCTTGTCTTAGTGATACCACATTCCAGTTGTGGAACTTGTGTATTGACTTCTATCTCCACAAATTTTGCAAGTAACTGTTTTCCCTTTGTTTAAGGTGTAGTGTTTCCAAGCGTCCGACATTTTGCCAAAACGCAAATCAAATTTAGTGATAAAGACCACAATAAATATGAATGATGAAGACTTTGCAATGACATCGCAAACGGCGGTCGCTTTTAACGGTGAAAAAGAAAGAAAAAAGAATCATCTAGAAAAAAACAAAAACTATTAAAAGTAAAAAAGAAAAATATATATATATTAAAGAATAAATGAAGGCATTAACAAAACTAAGCCAAAAGAAAAAGAAAGAAAAAAAAAAGTCAATTAAATACAACAAAAAGATATCTTTAAATTAAAATGTATGAAAAAAAAAAAGAAGTTAAACGCTAAACAAAGTTAAAAAAAATATGGAATGTCTTTATAAATTCGAAAAGTCGAAGATGTAACAAAAATATATACTTTTTAAAATTTATTTCTATGTTTAAATGTTGTGCAATTTTATTTTTTCTGTGATTTTGTCCCTATTTTTATGTTTTTTAATATTATGATATATGTTTTGTTTTGTGTGTGTTTGTATTGTGTTTTAATGTTCCTGATTTTCTCGTTTGTTGACTTTTCCTATACATTTTTACCCACCTAATCTATTTTTATCTGTTCGTTGGAGATTTTAATTATTTTATATTAGAGTGTGATGTGTTTATTTTAAGTTTTTTGGATTATTATTGTAACGGTTGTATTCTAGTAGTATTGATTATAGTTGTTAGTATTATTATTATTTTTATTTTTTATATTCAGTCTAGTCTTTCTTTATTTTTTTTGATCTAAAAAATCTCCTCGGATGTACTTATTCTTTATTTTACTTTTTATATATGTTAAGTAGTTAAAACTATTTAAGTCTTTTTGTTTATTTTAGTTAGTTGGTTTTATTTAGTGTAAATTTATAAATATTATACTCAATATATTATTTTTCATGATTATAGTGTTATTATTAATATTAATTCATTGTTCATCATTTTTATTATTATTTGTGCTAAAAAATATTTTTTTATATCAACTTATAGGTATTTACCTTATATTAGTTTTATAACTATTTGTAAATGACCGTAGATGTAATATCGTTTTCCAAAATACATTAATTGATATATAAGTCACAAGAAAGTAAAAACGTTTTTCTTAAAGTGTTTAGACAAAACTAAATCACTTTTCAAGCATAACAAACAGCTTTGTTAACAGGAAAATGAAAATTAAATTTTCAGTTCAATTTTTAATTTATTGGTTGAGCCATTTCAAGCATTCTAAAACATTTTCAAGCATCCTTCAACGTTATTAAAAAAACAATATTTGCCAAAATTTACCGACATCATTTTACCGGTAAATCGGTAAAACAATTTTACCGATTTACCGGTAAATTTTCGGTAAAAGCTCAACCCTACTTACCATAAGTTTATAAAGGGACTTAAACCCTCAAGCCACGGCACTGTATATATATATATATATATATATATATATATATATATATATATATATATATATATATATATATATATATATATATATATATATATATATATATATATATATATATATATTTACTTATTTATTTATAGCTGTATGCACATAAGTAAAAGCTTGAATTGCACGAGCATGCGAAGGAAACAATCTAATAATCCATTGCAACGGAGCAAAAAATACGTGTGTTTGATGCAAACTATGGTAGAACATCTTCTCAAATATGCTCTGGTCGCAATCCTACTGTAAGAAGTTTTGGAAAGGTCTTTGATTTGCCTAATCAATGCAACAATCAGAAAAAATCTTTGAATACTGTTCATAAGATGTATTCAGGCAGGTCATATTGTGTTGTTCCAGCATCAAATGGGGTATTTGGCGACCCATGTTTTGGAACATATAAATATCTCGAAGTGCATTTTTATTGTAAAAAGCACTGAAACACCATACTTAAATTAAGAAAAAGTATTTTCACTACTGACAAAATAAAGTATAAACAACTCGTGATTTAGTTTAATTTTTGATAAATATGGTATTATGCTGGATTTTATAAAAATATTGGATAGAAATAAATTTTCACTAATGTTGACATTTTATGACGTTTTTGTATTTCAATCATATTAAATTTTTTTGCAAATCATAAGCTTTCTTAAGGTGGTTCCTATGTAATCAAATAAAGTTTCATTTTATTCATAAGGCATTAATTTTTTCCAAAATTATTTTGATGATCACATATAATGAGGCATATAAAAGTCAAAATAACCCAAAAAAATAGAGTTTACTAGAAACTCAATTACTCATGAGTAAAAGCTTATTTTACTTTCAAACTTGGTATACTTGTGCGTGCTACCTGTATCTAGTGCGTGAGCTTTTTTTATTAAAAGATCTTGCTTCTACTTTAAGTCATGCTTCAAAACAACTATATTTTCGAAAAATCTCCTACTTCGCCTCCAATCTTAGTTCCCTAACCACGACTTACAAAAAATAAATTTACTTGAAAAAAACTAGCAGTACACTCGATAAATAAGCCCTGAAAATTTCAAGTAGTTATCACTATTAATTCAAAAGTTATGATGTTTTTCGTGAGACAATTTTCTTGAAAAACGATATGGTAGAAAATCAAAAAACAAAAAAAAATTTGTTTTTAAAACTAAAATCCTCATTTTAAATAAGTTTCTCCTCCTCATTTAAGTCTTTATCCAGTAAACCCTTCTTGATGGCTTTTAATTTTTTTCTTTTTGCTTTAGTCTTCTCTGATGTTTTAATAAGTAAATTTTGGATGCTGCGTCGGTTCATTTTTTCAGATATAATATTAAAACAGACACGGGTTTGTATTCCAAGTTTTTCATACACTTTAACAAGTCCAAATTGACCTTCGTTAAATTGAAGAATATCACTATATACATCTAACTGTAGAATCGATTTTTCTACAAAGACTTGCTTGGGACATTTCAAAATCTTTGACAAGATAGAAAACATCCACTCTGGTAAATTAATCTTCTCTTTGTGCTTTTTTAGTTTTTTATTCTTGTAACTACATCATGATTCTTCTCCTGGTGAACAAAACATGTGGCGCTTATCTAAGTTAGAAAAGGTACAATGGTACAATGATGAAGGATAGCACCTATCCACTTTTTCATCGTTAGTGCAATTTAATTTTAGACTTCTTCGAATGGCAATACCATAATAATTTGTTATTGAATTGATGGAATTGTTTGTCAACTTTCCTAGAGGTATTTTTATATACTTGCACTAGTGTCCTAAGTCAAGAACCTATTTGTTTGTTTACATGTCCAATACATTCAAGTTTAACAGGTGTAATACCAAACTGTGCTTCATAGGGTTCAGAGTTAACAACTTCTTTGTAAGAAGCTGTGTCTCCATCTCCGAGATACTCATTATAACCTAGTTTATTTTGACTTAGAGATTGCTGAAATATATCAATAGTACCTAAGGATTCCATTGCTCCTGATGACTTTCGATGGTTAATTTTACAATTATGTGCAACTTTCCAATTTGTGTATTCCGTCGTCCGTTTTTTCCACCCCATATTATACACTGTCTACAATGTTTTGATAAAATAATAACATCCAAACACTTTCCTTTGCTTACTGCTTTCACTACACCGTTTAACAAGGAGTGTTCTCTTTTTTGCCAAGTTCCATCAATCGAAACACGACAAGAATGTATACCTGGGACAATTTTTTCCATTTTTGCTTCATTTGCAACGTTTTGCAAACTTTCTAGTGCAGAATTTTCATATGCAGAAAAAAACTTATTATTAATATTTCTAAAGGCAGTATTAGATATTGAGTGCATATTCATACATCGTGCAAATGTTTTAATTGGTTCGTGCCCTTTACCAATTTCTCGAAATGCCATAACCAATTGATCATTAATTTCACTTAGCTTACAACCATACATTTTTTCAGAAGCACTAAAAGGTGAAGTATACTTGTGACTTTTATTATTACATTTTCCACAAAAGTAAACAATTTATTATGAGAAAATCCCTTTCTATCATCCAAACTATTATATATTGTGACATTAGCTTCCCACATTCTTGACACTTGTTTCCTACTGCTATCATTTTCATGAGTATTTTAAAATTTATAAATCAAAAGTAATCATCACTACTTCCAGAATGTTCAGCTGGTGGAATGGTAAATTTTTTTTAGTGATTTTTTCAATATTTGCATTTTTTTTATTTCCATTGATACCACGTTTATTATTTACATTATATTCAGGTTTTTTTCAACTACGACCACCAACACTCTTTCTTGATGAGTTTTTTTTTGTTATTTCGAAGGTTTCTTATATCAAATCTTTATTATTTTACTAGAATCTAACTAAAATGATAAATAATTTCAACAAAAACATTAGAAAACAGTAAAAAGTAAAAAAATTATTATAAAAATACCTGCCTGCTGTTTGCACATTGCAACAGCATAACTTATAATTATTAAATATTTTACAACTTGGACGTACAAGGCAACATTAGAATAGCAAAAGAGATGTACTAGTTTAAGTTTTAAGGTACATTTAAGATAATAACTAAAAAAATAAAACGGTTGCTATGGCCGTTGCTAGGCACTAAAACTATACCTACCTGTTTAAAATAGTAAATATTGTAAAAAGCATAAACAAACTTAAAAAAAAAGTATACCACTAGAAAGATTGTTAAATTTTACATTGGAATATCTTATTTGCATAAAAATCAATTTTTGAAAAAATTTTGACTTTTGATTATGTAAGAACCACCTTAAGACAGCTAAAACAAAATGGTTTTCTATACAATAAAAAACAAATGTAACTGTCAAGTCTTCCTTGTGCGATGTTTCAGCTAGATCGTTTTTAAAATGTATTGTATCTTAAAATGATTACAACTTTTTTAAAAAGTGTTCGATTTATGGAACTTATGAAGGAATCGTGTTTAATAAGGAAACTTCGCACCTATCTCTTATATAAATCAACTGGTTTAATTTTTTAAATTAAACTCTTTTGTTAGTGACTTATCCTACTCCTTAAAAATTTGAAACTCCTAAAAAAAACCCTACACAAAAGATTAAGACAATTGGATGAAATAGACAAAATTTGCTTTAAATTATTCTTTAGACAATAGATGTATATAGTTTCTCTATTTTATATCTCAGTTTGTAAAAATTTCAAATAAGTAATTTTAGTTAAAATCGATATTTGTTTGTTATTTGATGAAACTTATCCAACTTCAAATAATTACGAGAAAAATATATTTAAAGATGAAAACGAGGTAATATTTTTTTTTAATTTTATTAAGTTTAAAATTTAAATTCAAAATTTTAAGTTTATTGAGAGAATTTATGGCTTTTGATTTTAATCTTTATTACAAAATGTATAACACAACAAACATTTAAAACGGAATTTCAGTGGATCAATATAGACATCCCTATAGTTTTGTAATAATAAGTGCGTATTTCATATATGCGAATCTGCATAAGTGCGACTGGCATAAGTGCGAACTGGCATAAGTGCGAATCACTTGCAAAAACTGGCATAAGTGCGAACTAGCACAAGCGCGAACTGGCATAAGTGCGCCGAAAGAATTTGCAAACATTGGCATAAGTGCGAATCGGCATAAGTGCGAATCAATTGCAAAAACTGGCATAAGTGCGAACTGGCACAAGCGCGAACTGGCATAAGTGCGCCGAAAGAATTTGCAAACATTGGCATAAGTGCGAACTGCATAAGTGCGAATCAATTGCAAAAACCGGCATAAATACGAACTGGCATAGGTGCGCCGAAAGAATTTGTAAACATTGGCATAAGTGCGTCAATAGAATTTGAAAATATCTACATAAGTGCATACTTGACTAAGTGCGCCGAAAAAATTTGAAAATTTTGGAATAAGAGGGCGGTAGCATAAGTGCACCGAATAGATTTTTCAACTTTTTTTCGTGGGGGACTCTTGAATTTTTTTATTTTTAAAAAATACTCAGTAAATATTATTATTTTCTTTGTCTAAAACTCAATTTAAAAGTTGGTGTTGTCGTTCAAAAACTGTGCGGGAACGGGACACCTTAGTGAGGCTTATAAGGCTTACTGATCTCAATGCCATGAAGCCGTTTAGATCTTTTTTTATCAAAGGCTCCTAATAAATTGGGCCTTAATAAACGTTTTTTCCAAAATTGGTTAGGCCCGGTAGTTGGCTCGTGTTATAGTCTTTGTTAAAAGTATTAAAAGAGATTGTTGAACTTTCCAATAAATTACGAGATACTCCACACAATGTTTAAAATATTCTTTATATAAAATATTTACAAGTTGTTTGCCGTTTTGATAAACAAGCTTTAGTTTATCAAAATACTACTCAATAATTTGACATTCTCTTCTTTATTGCTGTAACTTGTCCAGTGAGCATGCATAGTGAACATAGAGTAAAGCATGCTGTGACAACCAATTTAATCAAGTTGTAGTTCCTACAATTAATATTTTTATTTTAAAAAAACTTTTTATGGTCATAATTTTAGAACACGAATATTCAAAAATTATTTCTAATATTCTATCGTTTTGTTAATCGATCACTGTTTTTATGTATACATATATGCCAAAAAAATTATGACCATGTAAAGTTTGATCCCCCCCGTTCTTGGTTTGAAGAGACATTATAGTTAAATGAGTGTAACGTTGAGCAACCGATCTAGCTTCATCAATTAGTTGTTTGTGCTAGGAGGATCGATCTTCATCGCACAAACGGCTAATTGATGTAACTAGTTCGGTGGCTCTATGCTGTACTCATTTATATTAGATTTCTTCTCCGTTAGACATCCTAAATTGGTCTCATATAAAAGTCTTGAGAACGTCGTATCCGGACAAACTAAAGACGTCTTTCTAGACGTCACACAGTAGTGTGTGTGTAGGGGGGGGGGGCACTTTATATTTTAATATAAAGTTTTAAAAGAAGAAAAAACAATAATATAGATTTGGAAGTTACATCATATTATTACTTTATTCTACGCCATCAGCCAGGTTCGTATGAAATATTTCAATTTAAAGCTTTATAAATATTGCAAATATTCTTTATAAATATTGCATGTATCTAAGTATACTTTCTTAAAATGTTTAACTATATCTATATTACACTTCTAATCTACGCTACAATAACTGTTAAAGTGACGTCATTGCAAAATTCAAATTTGATATGTTATTCTGAAACATCTCTTGAAACTATAGAATTTGAGTTGAAGTTTATACGAATATTTGTATGGCAATACCAACCAGAAAATAAAATTATACTTAAAAAAACATGCTTTCCTAAGAGTTATATTATTATTATCAGGTGACATAGAACTATGACCTGGACCAATGTATTTGAACCATATTATTTTAGTGATGGAGAAACTTTAAAATATTCTGTATATGAAAGGCTTACAATGTTTTCATTTAAATATCCGTGGCCTATGGAATATTTAGCATCATTTATTTGTTTAACTGCAACAAAAACATTGACATATTCGCCCAAATAAACCCATATAAGCAAGGACGACCTTAGTGAACTATATCATATCGAGGGTTATGCATTTCTAAGCAGCATACGAAAAAACAAACGCGGTGGATGTGTTGCCGTTTACATATCCAATAAGTTAAACTGGGTAAGATGTAACGATCTCAAATCCAACGAAATAGAGAGCGTTTGTTTCGTAAAAATACTTCCAAAGACGAAAAGTATATTGTTTTGTGTCCTATATTGCCCACCGGATGGCTCGAAATACCTTAGCCACAATTTCTCTAACCCATTTTCAGTAATGATATCTAAACCTAATTAACCTAATTTATTAGAAACAATTTTAATTAGAGATCCTAATGTTAATTACATGAGGTCAAGTGATCACACTGAAATAAAATCAATGTTAAAATTCTATGGTTTCAAGCAACTAATAAAAAGCGCAACCAGAACAACGTTAACATGTTCTACTTTAATTGCTGTAATTTATACAAATAATCTAACTCCGAAATGTGAAGAGAACCTTTTTTTTTAGTCATTTTTACGATGTGGCACATATACAATCGATCTCAATGTACACTACAGCCACGTTTTTATTTTTTGCGGTCTTTATCAGTATGTACTAAATTTTCACGCGTTTTACTACATTTAGTTTTTCATAACAGTTTTTCCGTTTCAGTTTTTCAGTTTTCATTTTTTGTCTTTTGAAATTGAATTTTAAATTTATGTTCTAATATATACATATCCTTCATACCTGGAGCATTATTAACTTACCAATAGGCAATGTAAATTTCATATTTTAAAAGACTTCTTACTTCAATTATTTTTCATTTATTGAAATCCGCAGTGTTATAATTTTTCCAGAAATTTATTGATGTGATCTTTAAACCCTTGTTTTGAAGTTTCATCAAAAAACATTTTAGTCTGTTTCCTCGTTTTGAAGGTTATTGAGTATCCATAACCAAAATTCTTGTTTCATGATGATGGAAAACTCTTCGGTAACTTATATTTAAAGTAGTAAGATTATCTTACTAAGATAAAAATCTATACAAATCGGAGTTTTTAAAGATTTAAGGATATGGGTTTCACAAGTTTTTATGTATGGTTTCATGACACCTCTTCTGGAATAGCTCAGTTAATTCTTCAAGTTTTTCTGGAGTAGTTCTGCATGTTCTCTGTAGACATAAAGTTTGTTCTTTCTGAAATGTTGTTTCAGTTGTATCAATTGTTCTTTCTTTTTTCCCTTGTGGTCATGGAACATTTTATACCAACTCATAGTAAAACTTGAGTCATTGAGTATGTATCCAACTTAAACATTTTGTTCAAAAGTTTAAAAATAATAGTGTTACAATAAATGCGCTAAATGCAAAATAACTTTATGTGTTTAAAACAGCAAATTAGAAAAATAAATAAATTAAACATATTCAAGTCTCTCTTAGCGGTTTTCCAAAAAATTTTGGAAATTCAATTAACGCAGTAAACCATAACTTAAAACCATAACAAAATATATTAAAAAAATCCAAATATAACTCTCCATATTGAATATATGATATTCCAATTCAAAATTCCAAGTAATTATATTTAGCCTAATCATGATAAAAAAAAATTTAAGGAATAAATTAGACGGATGCTCAAGTAAAAATTAACCAAATGTTCTCGTATTATATATTATAGATTCATTATTCTTTAAAAATGCAATGTTTATTTAAAAATAAATTTGATGTGCTAAGATTCAAAACTGCTACTCTCCGGTATCTACTAGTTTCAATGGAAAGTTACATCTTTAATGATCGTCTATATGAATCCGTTGAAAAATAAAATCAGAAAATGAATACAAAAGCATTGCCAGAGATCTTATTTACATTAGTTTTCATTTTAAAAGTATTTATTGCTGTAAAAGTATTAGATTTTTAACAATGCAATAAATACTGACATATAGGCCCAGATTACCCCACCCTATAAATTTTTTTTAAATTGATAACTATGTTATCAATTTAAAAAAAATAAGCATATTTAAGTCTTAAAAGAAAATGAACCTAATTATATAGTTTATTTTCTTTGTGATGAACCATTTTCCATATTTTAGAACCCGTTTTTAGTTCATTTTTATTGAAGTTTAAGATTTTTAATTAAAATCTCCTAGTTAAATGTATACGCCATTTTGAATAAAAAATGTGCTTTAAAAACTCCCTAGTAAGCTGATAATTTTAAGGTAATTTTAAGTTTACACGTTTTTTTAAATCTTCAAAAATGGCCTAAAACCCTCATTACAACGAAAAAAGTTATTTTAAACCGTTTTCTTACCTGCATAAGGAGCCTAGCCTATTTTTTTTATGAAAAAACTCATGAAAAATTTGACGACCCTGCGCGACCTATTTTTTTTAACGTTTGTTAATTTTTAAATCACATTTGATTCAAACATTAGTTTTTCATAAATATTTTGTGGCTTATCATTTGGTTTTGAAACTTTTTTTATACATGACACTACAGACGATGCAGTGCGAATGTATGAATGGTCAAGTTTACTGCTTCCGTGTTTCAAATCTATTACACCACATTTTTCATTGCCTAAATAATAGATAATAGCAATAAGACCTTTGGTAGTTTTTTTATGAACACTTGTTTACTAAAATTCGCGGATGTACAATGTTTTTGGCCTGTAGTAGTTTGGGTAAGATAATAAGTTTTTTTAAAACCTTTTTTGCTATTCTTAGAACTTATTATTCTTATTATTTTTTCATCTATAATGATTGCATTTATAATTGTCTTCATTTTCAGACTTCATTTTAAAAACAAATATTCTATCAGCAATAGATAGAATGGGTGCAAACAAAATAAGTTTTACATCGTTGTTTTCGATGTAAACATTTCGACAGCATCATCTGCCGACAGCATCATCTGCCGACATAAAGTCATTTTTATTTTTAATAACATATTCCTCAGTTTTTTGCCTTAACTAATCAATTCTTTTGATGTCGTTGCCTTCATTTTTAAATCAAAAAATACTGATACTACAGATTTTGAAAACCGACTGACTACCACCAATAACGTGTTAATAAGGACAATTATAAAATAGTTGTTCGATTATTATAGGTTAAAATAACCTATAGGTTATTATTAACCTAAAAAACTATAAATATCGACGAACAACTTCTTGCCTATTTTTGTAATAAACTTGAGTTTATTCTAATGGCTTTAATGAATATCAATATTTAATGACTATAGTGTTATTTACATCAGTTGTAATTGTGCTCTGTTTTGCTTTATTAAATTTTTGAATGAACTTTCAAAAACCAGAAAAGTTTATAAAAAATAACTTCAAACGTACTTTATGGAAACCCATAACTTCGTACGTACTTTATGGCAACCCAAAAGGAAAAGTTTTTTAAAAGTTTTTTCAAATATTAAAATAGTGCTTTTTTGAATATGTTTATTATAGCATAAATAAATTGTTCTAATATTTTTATGAGCATTTAAAAGCTTTTATAAAACCTTTTATAAAATGAAACTTAAAAATTAAAAAAACCTTCAATAAGGGTATGATACTTACTGTTCTGCTCGACATATCTTCCTGCTGTTTTTAACTAAGCGTACCGAAATAAAATAAAAAGTATAAAAGAGAATGATCATTACAAATAATGGTAATTGTCGGGTTATCAATAATATAATTAAAAATAATATTTGTGGTCAGTGTAAAAATTATTAATCGTTATTTGGTTTTTTGCACGAGTTGAATATCATCTTCAAACTAATTTTTGAATTTTTAGCATTTGGTTGGTTTTCATTGGATGCCGTTTGCTTTAACAATAGCAAAATCAAAATGTGAAGAGTAATGTTGATGTAGTTGACATAAAAGTTGTAAAAATTTAATTAAGTATCCACTCAGAGGTTATTTGGGTGGTTATCGGCATGGCCGTAGAGAGGGAGGATTAGGCGGGTGTGTTGTCCTGGGGCCCGGCTTTCTTTAAGAGTCCGGAGCAGGACTCTCAAAGAAAGCCGGGCTACTTTGGCATTACATGGTGCTTATTTTCAGCCAAGATAGGGCCCATAAAGAAATTTGCCCCGGGACCCGTCTTGGCTCTCTATCAGTTATCAGTGACTTTTATTTTCACAATAATAATTCTGACTTTTTTGCACTTATGCCAGTTTTTGCAATTGGTTTGCACTTATGCTAGTTCGCACTTATGCCGATTCGTACTTATGCCAATGTTTATAAAATCTTTTGGCGCACCTACGCCAGTTCGCGCTTGTGCCAGTTCGCACTTATGCCAGTTCGCACTTATGTCAATTCACACTTATGCCAATGTTTGCAAGTTCTTTCGGCGCACTTATAACAGTTCGCGCTTGTGCCAGTTTGTACTTATGCCAGTTTTTACAATTGATTCGCACTTATGCCAGTTCGCACTTATGCCAATTCGCACTTATCCCAATGTTTGCAAATTCTTTCGGCGCACTTATGCCAGTTCGCGCTTGTGCCAGTTCGCACTTATGCCAGTCTTTGCAACTGCTTCGCACTTATGCAGATTCGCAGTTATGAAATTCGCATTTATTCAGCCTCCTCAAACCAAATAATTTTAATTAAAAAATTACCTAATCACCCGTGTAAGTTCAAACCCCCCTCAAATTGAGGGGTTGTAATTTTTATTTGGTCATAATTTTTGAACGCTGAAAGATAATACTATGAAACTTAAAAATTATTGATGAATATAAGTTTAGTTGAGAATAATACAAAAAATATTTCATCAATTTGTTTGGGGCAGGTGTAGCAAAAATTTTGGGGCTTTTTTGTTTCCAGCCTCCAATCACCGCAATTTTCTGCAAACCCTCATTATTTGATATAAGTATAAACATAAAAATGTTTTGAGTTAGCTCCATGTCTGGAAGTTAGCTATCTCAAAGATTAAATAATGCTGGATCCGCCACTGATTTATATATATATATATATATATATATATATATATATATATATATATATATATATATATATATATATATATATATATATATATATATATATATATATATATATATATAAATATATATATATATATAAATATATATATATATATATATATATATATATATATATATGTATATATACATATATATATATATATGTATATATATATATATATATATATATATATATATATATATATATATATATATATAAATTATAAATTATGTTAGTGTATTCTACAAATAGAGTGCTCAATGTTCTAAAAGGACAGAGCAATAATAAATTAGTAAAAACACTTATCTAATTTATATATATATATATATATATATATATATATATATACATATATATATATACATATATATATATATATATATATATATATATATATATATATATATATATATATATATATATATATATATATATATATATATAATTTAAAACATCAGATAATACTAATTTAAAACATCAGATAATACGAATTCTCTCAATACTAAATAATTTATTTGAAATTTTTGGCGGATTATAGGCACCTGCATCATCAGCATATACTATAATATAATTACAAAATTTGTGACCGTTAAATAACAACAAAATTTTTTTTTAAATTTTGACGTCACATACATGTACATATCTATGAAAGGATTTAATATCAATTGAAGGAATCAATCTTTGTTTGTTTCTTTGTTATTTCTTGTGGAACGGTGAGATTCATGAGTTGGAGAATTCAGGTCCAATTGGATTGTCTTTTATGGTTGTTTTGGCTGAATCTTTTTCACAATACCATGAGAAAAAGGCAATAAAAATGGCAATGACAATGGTTCCTTCAATTGATATTAAATCCTTTCATAGATATGTAGATGATAGCCACGCTAGGTTTTCTAACTTAAAGCAAGCGGAACAGTTCCAAACAATCCTTAATAGACAACATCCTTCTTTAAAATATACAATTGAAGTTGAAAACAAAAATAAGATACTTAACTTTTTGGATATAACTGTTATTAATAATACACGTGGAAAATATGAGTTCAAGGTTTACAGGAAAGATGCTATAACCAATATCCAAATCAAACCTCATTCTAATCACAATCCCAAAATTTTAAAAGCAATATTCAACGGATATATACACAGAGCCTACTCAATATGCGGCAAAAACCATTTAAAAGATGAGATCAATTTTTGAGATGAAAAAATGCTTGAAGATATTTCTTATCACGTTCGAAAAAAACGTTTAGCAAAAAAAAATCAAATTCCATCAAACTCTAACAACCTTCCTACAATTTCTTTACCATGGATACCAATAATATCTCCCAGACTTAGAAGAAAAGCTGGTTACAGAACTGTTTTTAAGTCAAATGCTAACCTAAAAACGCTATTAACGTATAGAAATAAATCAAAATTACCACGCAACAGCCAACCTGGAACCTATTTAATTAAGTGCAAATGCTCCAAAGTGTCGGTGAATCAAAACTTCAAATAAAAACAAGGGTTCAACAACACCAAAATTTTTTGACTGAAGGCAAGTTAAACCAGTCTGCATTAGCTTTGCATAAAGTAAATTGCGCTGAGGATATTAAATGGGATAGGGCGGAAACACTTAAAGTTGAGGATAAGAAATTTGAGAAAAAAGTCCGTGAAGCCTTGGAGATACAAAAGCATCAATGTTCTCCAATGTACGGTGGTATGAATTTGGACAATGGACAATATGTTAAAACAAATTTTTGGACTTCATTTTTTTCATACTTACGTAAAAGAAGCCATTATAAAGGCGACGTCAAAATTAAAAAAAAATTTTTGTTGTTATTTAACGGTCACAAACTTTGTAATTATATTATATGCTGATGATGCCGGTGCCTAAAACCCGGCAAAAATCCCAAATAAATCATCTAGTATTGAGAGAATTCGTATTATCTGATGTTTTAAATTAGTTTATATATATATATATATATATATATATATATATATATATATATATATATATATATATATATATATATTTAAACAACTTTAAAAAGTATTCTACACAATAGAGTGCTCAATGTTCTTTAAAGAACAGAGCAATTATATTAGTAGTAGAAAATCACTTAACAAAAAAAAAAAAAAAAAAAAAAAAAAAATATTTTGGTAAAAAAATTTTTGTTAAGTGATTTTCTACTACTAATATATATATATATATATATATATATATATATATATATATATATATATATATATATATATATATATATATATATATATATATATATATATATATATATATATAAATTTTAATAAAAATCACAATATTTTTTATTCTTGACATGTTTCGTAGTCTTAATAAATTTTCAAAAGATTTAATTTACTATTTAAACTCTGGTAAATAAATTTCAAAACTGAAGACAATACAGAGAAAAATTAACAGACAAATAAACTCGTTACAAACCAATTAAAAATTGTATTACAAATTATGACTTTATAAAGATAAGTTTGCATACTATACCAGATGTTTCAACTTAATTAAATTTTATAAAAACTTATCTACGATGTTAACTTTTAAAAATTACAAATTATGACAAAATAAACTTTCTAATATTAAAATATTAATAATAATAGTAATATAGTAAGTGATACATAAATTTATAATATAATGAGATTTTTGTTTATTTAAAGAAGGATTTTCCCATTTAATATGAAGTGCTTCTTTTATTTTTAATTTGTTAATGGTAGAGGCAGTATCTAAAATCTGAAAGCAATCATAATTAGTTAGTGTTTTACAATTAACGGATGAATTTAAATGTTTAAAAATATGCGATTGCTTGTCACTCGTAAGGTGCTCATTTATCCGTGTTGTCAAATGTCTGGAGGTTTCTCCAATATAACTGGCGTTACAGCCAGCACAAGAAAATTTGTGGACAACGTTAGATTTAAGCATCTTAGGAAGTGGATCTTATATACATAAATTGTTTTTTTAATTTATCCGTTGTGAATATATTTGATTATTACATTTTTACAATACTTTTTAATAATTTTATCAATTTTAGTTTTAGTGAAATTTGAGTAAAATCCAATTAATGGAAGCTTAAAATATTTTATATTAGTATTATCAACAGTATTTATAACAGGTGAGTTAATTTTCTTTTCAACATATAATTTAATTTCAGTGTCGATAACTTTTTGCGGAAATTGATTATTTTTTAAAACGAAAGAAAGATTTTTTATATCCTTATCAAATCCAAACCGCGTGTTGTTAATTTTATATGTTCGATCAATCAAGCAACGTATAAGACCAGTTTTGTAACATGAAGGGACAAAGCTAAAGAAATTTTGTAAAAGACCCGTGTATGTTTTTTTGTGATAAACTGATGTAGAGAGTGAATTAGACTTATTAATAAGAACATCCAAAAATGGAATTTGGTTGTCTTTTTCTTTTTCCATAAAAATCTTAAGTTTTTGTGTTGTCTATTGAGATGTTTAAAAAATTCTTGCGCTTCAAACTCTGAATTAAAAAATTGCTATTATGTCATCCACATAACGTTTATAAAATATCGGTATGGAGGATGAGCAATTATTAACCCACGTTTGTTCATGAAAACCGATAAACATATTAGCTAAAATTGGTGCTAAAGGAGAACCCATTGCAACGCCATCTAACTGATCATAAAATTTTCCGTTAAATAAGAAATGAGAACCTGATGTTGAAATTTGAAGTAATTTTTTGAAATGAGTTTTAGAAAAATATTTTGAGCGAATATCTTTAAAAAACAATTCTGTTGCTATATTTATAGTTTCATTAAGTGGAATGTTAGTAAATAAGTTTTCAACATCATAAGAAACTATAAATTTGTTAGTTACATCAACTTGTTTTAAATCTTCAACTAATGAAAATGAGTCAAAAGTGGTATAATGTTTTGGTAAATATGGAGATAATAAATCTGAAAGATGTTTAGCAAGTTTATAATTATATGTGCCAATGGTTGAAATAATTGGTCGAAAAGATGGTAGAGAAGAATCTTTACTAAGTTTGTGCATCTTATTAAGAGCATAAATTCTTGCTGTTTGTGAACCAACAGGATAAATTTTATTGTAAATGTCTTTTTCAAAACATTTAAGTTTTTTAAGTTTTCTAAGATACCCTTGTAAAGATACTTCTCTTTTTATAGTTTGGTCATCTTTTAATTCTTTAAATTATTAAAAGTTTTATCACTTATAATATTATTAAGAGAATTTATATAGTCAACTTTATTTAGAACAATTATACCATTCCCTTTGTCTGGTCTTGTTATTACGATGTTTTCATTCTTCCTGAGTCTTTTTATTATTTTGTGTTTTCTCAGACAACCTTTCAGACGGCGTATATTTGTAAACATAATTATTTGCAAAATGTGAAAGTTCACTTTTATCTTGAGGTTCCGAATCCTTGTTTCTAAGTTAGGTGTTGAGAAATTGTGCAACGCTATCAAAAAGAGCAAAAACGTCCGTCTTTTTTTATAAACGCTGGTGGTAAAGCAAAGTTAAGACCATTATTCAATAACTCCAGTTCATGGTGTTGTGAAGTGTATGAAGACATATTTTGTACGAAGTTTTTATTTTTATGAGGAATGCTAGTAAATTTAGTGAGTTAACATAATTTTTAAAAAAAAAAAAAAAAAAAAAAAAAATTGTGATTTTTATAAAAATTTTTACAGATTTATTGCTAATGAGATGTTCGAAAAAAAATAAATATATATATATATATATATATACATATATATACATATATATATATATATATATATATATATATATATATATATATATATATATATATATATATATATATATATATATATATATATATATGAATGTATATTAGGGCGCTGCGAATCGGTATTTTGAGTTTCGAATCCCGAATCGAAGCGCGACTTGATATACGAATCGAATAAACAATATTAGGAAATCTAAATTTAGAAATCTTTTTTTTTTAAAAAAACAAAAAAAAAGCATATTATACCAATATATTAACTAAAAAGTTATGACGGTCGATGAAATGAGAAGATTTAAAAAGGGTTACTTGTTGTATTTAAAATTTCTATTTTTCAGTTTTGATAATGATATGGTTCTATCACTTTTGTAATTCTATTGACTTTTGGACATATTTTTGGTTCTATCACTTTTGTAATTCTATTGACTTTTGGACGTATTTTTGGTTCTATCACTTTTGTAATTCTATAGACTTTTGGACGTATTTTTGGTTTTGATTTTTCTTTCTATTTTCAACCAACGCACGCACGCCTATTCTTTAAAATCAACAAATCAGATTGCGTGTTCATGTGCTTATTTTCTGCCTGAATAGGAATTCAAAATATGCATGTTAGAAAGGTAAGACAAACAAAGAAACACCTAAACTTGTAATATTTTAGTAAAGATCAAGATTGTTTCCTTCGTATGCTTGTGCAATTCAAGCTTTTACTTTTGTGCATACAGCTATAAATAAGTATATATATATATATATATATATATATATATATATATATATATATATATATATATATATATATATATATATATATATATATATATATATATATATATATATATATATATATATATATGAAACTTTTAGTAGTAAAAATCATGTAGTTATTTTTAATAATTCTTGACAAAAAATCAATTATAAATATATATAAATATATATATATATATATATATATATATATATATATATATATATATATATATATATATATATATATATATATATTTATATATATATATATATATATATGTATTTATATATATATATATATATATATATATATATATATATATATATATATATATTATATATATATATATATATATATATGTATTATATATATATATATATATATATATATATATATATATATATATATATATATATATATATATATATATATATATATATATATATATATATATATAGTGCCGTGGCTTGAGGGTTTAAGTCCCTTTATAATCATAAGTTAAGGGCCCCGAATTTAAAAATTTTTTTAAAAGATATTCCTTAAAAAAAAAAAGCTACTGAAGTTATCAAAGTTCTCTCCCCGAAAAAATAAAACTGCTCTTTCCTTCCCGTAGATGAGGGTGTATCATTTATATATTATATTTACTAGCCACGGCTCTGTAAATATAATATATAAATGATAAAAAATTGCATCTTGATTAGTAATATATTATTTTGTTGTGTTTTTTTGGCTAATGTGGTATAATATAGTATAAGTCTTTATCAAAGTGCTCTAAACAATATACTTCTTTTACTTTTAAACAGTTACTACTTTAACCAAGAGTTTGATAATGACTAATACTAAATTAGCCAAAATATCACAAAAAATGTTAAAAATAACATAAAACAGAATATATCGTATTCTTTTATGAGAATCACATTTTTAAAACTATTTTTAATATTAATAACATAAACAGTGATTTAAGCAGCTTTATAGAAGCATAATAAATTTTTCCGAGATAACAACGTCCTTAGCAACCATCTTCTTACCTACTCAGCCTTGTCATTATGGAAAACTATATTACTAGTTTATGACAATGATAAGTCCTTTAGCTGCTTGTTAAGTTAAAGTTATTAGTCATACTTTCAAAGCACAATTTTGTTTGCCAGAAGTCTTTAAATCCGCAAATGCTATGTTTATATGTGAATATAACACTTTTTGTTGAAGTTTTATTGAATAATATGCCAAGAACTCGTTCTAGGACAAAAAAAGAGATCGCTTGCCTGCAATCAGTTCACACAAAAAGAAAATAACTCAACACTTGAACAAAAGTTAGCACCTGATTTTTTACCTTTAACTAGTAACTCATGTTCAGGAAAAATAAAATTCGATTCTTTAATTTCTGTAAACACAGATGATTATAACATTATAATTGATTATGGTTTGTTAAAATCTTTAGTAAAAGAAATAGCTAGTTGCTCAGATTGTGGAAGTTATGTTAATCTTGCAAATAATGAAATCTTGAAAAAATGAAGAAGCGACAAGGATTTTGTTTAGAACTACAACTATCATGTACTTCATACTCTTGTCGATTGCAAAATATTTTTAAAACGTAAAAGATTATTACTAATATTCAAAATAAAACAAAAATTACAAAATATTATGGCAGAAAGTTTCTACTAATGTCCAAATGGTGTTGGCATTTAGAGACACCGGTAGAGGTCATAGAGCCATAAAATCTTTTAGTTCAATATTAAATATACCCCCACCTATTTTTTTTAAAGCTTACACAAATATTATTAATGTTTTGCATGGTACATTTACTAGTGTTTGTAAAGCATCTATGACCATAGCAGCCAAAAAAACAGCAAGACTAAGAGTGCAGAAAAATAGTCGGGGGTATATTTAATATTGAACTAAAACTGAACTGTACAGTTTCCGTTGATGGTTCGTGGCAGAAGAGAAGACACAGCTCGCTAAATGGAATTGTCTCTATCGTTTCAATGATCGATGGAAAGTGTTTAGACTATGATGTCTTATCTAAAAGTTGTCATGGTTGTGCAATGTGGAAGCATAAAAAAGAATCTCCTCAATATGTGGACTGGAAACTCAATCATGTTTGCCTGTCAAATTAGGTAGTTCTGGATCCATGGGGCTGTTAAAATGTTTTCTTGTTTTTTGAAAATAATCTTATATATACGGAATACATTGGTGATGGAGATACTACTTTGTTTAATCAAGTAAAGTTATCTAAACCTTATGGAGAGATTCTAATTTCTAAGCTAGAATGTGTTTGACACATTCAAAAACGTGTAGGGTACTCGTTGCCAAAATATTCGTCTAACGTATAAAAATAAAAAGTTATCTGATAGAAGAGGTGTCTCAGGAATAGGTAGACTTCTGATAAAGCTATCAATACTCTTTAAAGTTACTTTGTTAGGGCTGTAAGGCAGAATATTGGTGATATTTATTTAATAAAAAAATCTATATGGACAACTTTGTTTCATAAGACAAACATTGATGAAAAAATTCGGCGTCAGTTTTGTCCAATCACCAAGGATACCTGGTGTTTATGGCAGGCTGACAAAATAACAGGTAATAAAATATACAAGAAAAACTTAAGCCTCCCAATTACAATCAAAGATTTGTTAATGCCAGTTTGGCATAATTTATCAGCAGAATCACTATTGTTAAAGTGTTTGCATAGCCTAACTCAAAATTAAAATGAATGCTTAAACAGTATGATCTGGAAAAAATGTCCAAAGGAAATTTTTGTGTCACGAAAACCTCTTGAAATTAGTATTTTTTCAGAAATCATTGAGTTAATGATGTTAAATCTGGTCTAAGCCCAATAATGCAAATGCTTAGACTTCTGGTTTCACTGTTTATGCATAATACATTTAAAAATGTGATATAGTGCGCATAAAAAATGTTTATAGAAAGTCATCAATCAAAGGCGAAAAAGCAAGAAGAAAATTAAGAGCCATTAGAAAAGAATTTCTGGATAAAGAAAAAGAAAATGAAGAGATACCTGCTTATTCAGCAGGCTTATATTAATTAAATCATAATATTTTCTTCAGTTTATCTTTATTTTTGCGTTTTTCTCAGTATTTAATTTTTACCAATTTTGTTAACTTTAAAACGGTGTATTTCAAGATCAGTATGTTCTTTTAGGTTGAAATTTTCACTGTGTATTCTTTAGCTATGATGGCAGGAGTCGCACTAAAACTATTATTTTATACACAAAACTTTTCATCTTATAGCGCTTTTTATAAGCTCTAACTATGCAAAATATTATCAACAAGTAAAAAATGCCAATATCTTCTAAAGTTTTTTATATTATGGCATTTTAGTTCAACTCCTGCATTACAATACAATAAAGAACTGGTGAAATTTGCATGTCTTTAACTATATAAGTTTTTTAAATATTTTGTTAATCTATCATCAAATATCATATTTTCAGTAATAATCGAGCCAAAAAGACTTGATTAACTACTTTTTTTATTTTCTTATTTCTAAATAATTTATTTTGAATGAAAAAAATATAAAAAATTGTTTTGCATTGTCTTGTTTCCATTTTTATTTTTTATGGTTATGTACCACCTTAAGTTAAAAAAAAATACCGCTCTAATTTCAAAATGGTCGAAATCGTAAGAATTAATCTTGTCAACTTTAATATATATATATATATATATAAATATATATATATATATATATATATATATATATATATATATATATATATATATATATATATATATATATATATATATATATATATATATATATATATATATATATATATATATATACGCATGGCCTACTTAAATACACGGTCTTTTATTCTGCTTAAATCAATAAAAAATAAAAGGCCAATTAAAAAAACGTTTCATCAAATGGACAAACTTTCTCAAAATATTTTAATTATCGCGCTATATCTTTTAAGTAATTAAATCTGGCGCTGGATAAAAGTTTTAACGTTGTATTAGAAGCCACCTCTATTAAACTTCAATAAACTTAGTAATGCTATTTGTGGCTACTTATTTCGTTATTTGTTATTATAATGGTTGTTATAATCTGTGTTGTTGGTTTTATAATCTGTGTTGTTGGTTTTAATTCTAACTGTTATGGCAGTGAAGTAGACCCAGTTTTTGGTTTTCCAAAAGATGATGATTTGAAAAAGTTATGGGTTAGAATTAGTAGACATTAATTCCTTGACTATCATTTAGTGATCTGTTAAAAACATTTTGATGAAATTTTAATACACAAAGGAGGTTTGTTGTATAATATGAAGTCTTTTTCTACAATAAACCCAGCTAGCATAGCAACAGCTTCACTTCCAGTTATGGCTATACCAAGGAAAGTACCAATTTACCAATGTCAAGTTTTATTAATAGAAGATCTGTAGAAAGATAATTAAAAACTTATGCTGACTTATTAAAGTGATCAATTAGAAAGAAAATTGAGACAATCTGCCAAATGAGTGGTGGCAGGTTCCTTGTCAGTTTGAAAGACGTTATTTATAGTAAAAATATAATCAAAATAAAACGTTGAATAAAGAGAAGAATTCAAATAAAAATGATATTAATCATGTTGAAGGTACACAACATGCTAGATCCTTGATAGATCAGATCAAAGAAAAAGATTTAAGTTGTGTGATTTAATCAGATAAATTTTGGGAAGTTGCCAGTTATATTGCTGGTTTTATTACCAAAAAACTGATTAAGATGTTTAAAGTATGTTGCAAAATGCTTTGTACTCAAAGTTGTCAACAGGAGACAGTAATTTTATTGTTGCAGATAACATTGTTCCCTTTATAAAAAAAAAGAGAAAAAATAAAAATATTTTGTTTTACATTTTAAGTCAGATTGTGTGTATATTTTTTTTAAACTTTTAAAACTTATTTTTGAGAATTAGCGTATTCTTATTTCTTGCACATTCCTTGAATATCCGAAAATTTCTACTGACAAATCTAACCCATGTCTTTCTAAAATAATTTTAGTAATATATAAATATAAAGGTTAAAAGTTTTGTATTGTCTTCTATTAGCACAGCATTTCTATTTTTACTGCTAAAAAGGAGCCTCGATTAAGTATACCAAGTTTAGTGATATTTAGTAGATAATTAGATTAAGCCAACACAAGAATTTTATCTAATGTCAGATTGGAAAAGTTTGTCTATCCGACAAAATATTCGTTTTTGTAACTGGCCTTCTATTTTTTTCCGACTAAAGCAGAAAAGATGGCTATGTATTTAAGTAGGCAATGTAAATATATATATATATATTTATAAATTAAATAATAGTCAATATATAAACCAAATACAAACTAATTTAAGCGTGGATTTGTAATATATATATATATACATATATATATATATATATATATATATATATATATATATATATATATATATATATATATATATATATATATATATATATATATATATATATATATATATATTTATATATATATATGTGTGTGTGTGTCTGTGTGTGTGTGAGTGTGTGTGTGTGTGTGTGTGTGTGTGTGTGTGTGTGTGTGTGTATGTGTGTGTGTGTGTGTGTATAACAAATAAGAACTAAATTTAGTAATAACAACCACCTGAATTATCTTCTAAATCGTCATCTTCAAAGTTATCTAAAAATCTTCATATTCTGTTTTGATTTCTTCCTTTAAATCGAAGCCTATATAAGAAATATTTTACACATATAATTTCCGATATAGATAATTTAAAAAAATATTTTAGATCAGTGAAACAAATGCAACCTCTAAACGTGACCTCACCGTTTCTGTAAACAATCAACTTAAGTGGCTAGACAATGTTAAAATGCAATTGCCAAGGTAAACACTGCACCAGGTATGCTGAAAAGAACTTATCACTATTGGTATATCAACATCATTTCTATACTATACACATCATATGTAATACCACAACTTTTTGCACTACCGCATGGAACTCATTTTATTGCGGAGACCAACACTTTTGAAGCATAAAAAAAAAACCCACTAAACTCTTACCTTAATTTAAACCTTTAAAGTACTTTTGAAGACTAGCTGTAATCAATATTTAATCAATAGAGTATAGACGGCGTAGAAGCGGTCTTATCCAGTACCTTAGGACGTAACACAGTCCCAACAATGTCAAGCTTTGTAGACCAAAGCGACTAGCTTATCCAAACTCTGGCTAGTCTCTGCACTGAGTGTGCAGAGACTAGCCAGAAGGCTGCGTGGCAATGTCATCAACTTCAAGCAGTAACTAACTGTATTGTACCTATGTGGAATTTTTTTCCACTTGGGATCAAAAAAGGAACAACTGGCTTTATCTTAGCAGGGTTTTATTAGTTGCTCTGTTTGCAAGTAACTAAGCATTTGCTATAAATTACTTTATTATATTTAAAAAATTATTTATTAGAATTTGTACAAATATATAGTTCAAAAAATATTGTACAAAACTCTTTCTAAAAACAGAAAGTATTTGAGTTATGCAAAATTAGATAATGTGTATCAAAGACTAACATGTTGCAAAGGTTAAAACAAACAATGCCATATGAATTCCGAAATATGACATGTTAGCGGACTTCAAAAGATATTTTGCTTCCTTATTGATAACCGGCAAGATAAAGATATTATGCGATAGTTTAAGATGTTAGTTTCTAACTTGTTTTATAAGTAAAAATAAATCTGTTTATTCTACAGACTATTTTACCTTAACTTGCAAAAATTATTGTTTTGCCATCAAAATTCTTTATGAAAACATTCCTGTCACAAACTTAAAATATTTATATTGATTTTTGTGTGGGTGTAAAGACTTTTTATGATATGAAATTGCGTCAAATTTGGTTCATTTTGCCTTTGAAAAAATAAATATTATTTGGTGTGTAATTTCCGAACCCACGCAATAATGTTTTTCAACTTACACAAAGTATTTTGTGTGGGCTGTTTGAATCTGCATAATTTTTTTGTTTTTAAAAGGCTATATAATATGATATATAAGCTCCGGCATTGTTAATCAAACACACATAAAGCCTTATAAATGAAACATACATAAAGCCATATAAATATTTTATTTTTGCAGAGACAGTCATCTCTAAACTCCCAAAAAAAATTATTTGTTGTTCTACATTATGAATTTTATATTCGCTGAACGATCACCAAAATAACACGTGTCCTGTATTTCAGACCTAACGTTAGCAATAAACTTGTTGAACCATTTTTAACTTTTGAATGATAAAGTTTGTACTATTAATATTAATGCAAGGCATTTTTCCTTCTTAATTACCTTTTTTTGAAATTTAAATTTAGATTAGCACTCTTTTTTTCAGAACACAACATACATACTTACATAACTATTATACTTGACATTTTCAAAACGCTGTACATTTGTGTATCTGTGTGTTCATTTATGTATCTGTGTGTAATATTTGTGTATCTGTATATATATTTGTGTATCTGTGCGCACTATCTGTATATCTAGGTGTACATTTGCGTGTCTGTGCGTAATATTTGTGTAACCTGTAACCTTGAGGTTTTGAGAAATCAAAGTCGTTTCCTACATAATGAGATTTAAGATTAAAGATTTTTTAGCAAATAATTATTAGTTTAGTTTAAGATGTGCTTTATTAATAACACAACGATAGCTACTTAAAAAAAGTTTGATAAAATCAAAATTTTTATTTGTTAATTTTGTTTTATTTCAAATTTCTGAACTTTGAAATCTTACTTATTACCTACTAAACGCAGACGTCCTGAGTTAGTCAATATTTAGTCGAAACTGACCAAATAAATGGATAAAATCATCGCTAAATGATCATTTATTGACCAAAAACCCACTAAAGATTCGGATTTATTATTCAAGGTTTTTATATCATATTTACCGACACAAACATATAAATAAAAACCTTTATAGAATTTGATGTTACATAATTTCAATGAACTTTGCAAATATTTTTATTATAGATATAGAAATAATGATGGATGTAAACATAAAACCTAGCTAAGTTACATCAGCTAAAATTTAGTAAAGAGCTTAAATATTAAATCAGTGTCGGATAAACTTTACTTTCTCAAAAAATTAACTTTTGGGTAGATCTTCACAGCATGCTATGCGCTTACTTTTATTCAAAACTTCAAATTTGTTTTTTTTGTTTTCAATTGATACTGAAAGATTTTGCAACTTTCCACCAATATATTAAAATTTTCAAAAAAGTTAACCTATATAAAGTTTCAAAATAATTTACCATTGCAATAGTTCTATTAACAAATATTGTTCTCTAACATTGGATCTATGGCAACGGTGGATCTATAGCAACGGTATCTATAGCAATATATATTAGATAGCCGCCTAGTATCCATTATTATTAATAACAGTTATTAACTTAATTGTCGCACTATGTGGCTTTTTTACTAACTCTAAATGAATTTAGCTACATAGTAGCTCTGATGGGTTATTGATTTTCAAAAAAATGTATTTATATTATTAAAAGAAACTTTTCGTGAGAAAAAAGTAATATTTTGTTCGTGTAAGCATCTTTTGAAATATTGATATAACAGTCTTTACCCTAAAAATCCATCAAGAATTTCAATATATATAAAGTTATTCTTTCAGTTTATTCACTTTCTATATCAAAAATAATCTGTTGTCAATCAGATCACCACCTAATAGTTTATCGTGATACAACGAATTGTATTCTGTATATTACTAGGTAAAAGTGAAAAAAGGGATGAAACGTTTTTTTTATCTTTATATATAGAGTGAATCATGTTTGAAAATGCTTCTTATGGGCTTCTATAGCTAGCGCTAAGGGCGCCAGTATGAGCAGCATATTGAGGTGGGGGGGGGGGTTACACCTTGTAAAGGCAAAATTTTAAAACGAAAATAGATTATTATATGAAATTTAAACTTTATTAATGAATTTAAATTTAGTTAAGAATATAAAAAAAATTTTGCTTTTAAGTTTGAGCAACTTTTGCCAAAATTTTATTGATATTTTGTTTCGTGGCTTCAGTCATTGCCAATTTATGCAAGGCGTCCTTATTTGCCATAAGTATAAAAATATAAATGTTTGAAGTTCGCTCCATGTCTGAAAGTTATCTGAAACATTAAAAAATGTTGCACACACCCTAGCCAGGCTCAGGTGTGAAACTCTGTCAACCACGATTTTTTCATATGGAATGTCCTATTTTATTGTCGAACCCTGTTGCACGTCATTTTAACATCATCTATTTTAGGTTATTTAGTCTTTACTTTAAAATTTTAAACAACTATGGAAATCAAATTTATTTGAAGTTGTGAAATCTAGATCAAAAAAGTTTGTGTATTTTAATGTGATAAATTATTAAATTAAAATACACAGACTTTTTTGATCTAGATATTCCAACTTCAAACAAGTATGATTTCCATAGTAGTTTAAAATTTAAATGTCAATAACAATAACTCAAATGGAATAATAACAATATAAAAAATTAAATATAATTGTTTAATCAACTTTATTACTAATGAAGTTAATAGAACAACTACATTTTTATGTTTTTTTTTAATATTGTTATTATTCCTTTTGACTTCAATTGCTTAGTAGGCTTTTTGAAATACTTTTGGTTTCAATTTTTTTTTCAATTTTTAAAAAACAAGCATGCGCTTTTTTTTCTAAAATTGTATTTGTTTATTTTTTAAGTTAACATTAACTAATATTTACAAAGTTAATGAGATTGTGCACAATAAAAGCAGTTGGTGGAATTTGTTTAAAATGCATATCCTAATTATTGACGGAGAGAGCCAGAGAAAGACCCTTCCTATATGAAAACAATTGCAATTATACCGGTGTCAGCCATGTTGTGTTTACTGTGGTATTTAATAAGGAATACTAGTTTTTAACTACTCAATTAGTAATGAAGTGTGTTTCGCTTAAATTACGTTTTTTTATGTATTTTTCGGCGGCTTATTCAAGAGTGTGGCTCCTTGATTTTAAACTATACTTAAACCCATAATAAACAGAAATTGATTTTTTCAGTTTTGTGGCGCCACAAATTTTCGTAATTTGTGGCGCTACAAAACTGATTGAATCAATTTCATTCATTATTTTGTATTGATGTATAAGGTCAATTCTAATGCAGCGAGTTTTAAGTGTAGTCAAGTTAGGCCGCGTTAAACGTTCCTTGTTTTATATATTTACTTAATCCATTTTGTGGTTCAATACTGAATTTTTGCGATTGTATTTATATCTCCTATGCAATAAGGAGACCACTCTGGGACGGTAAATTCTAATTGTAGTCTAGTATAATAAGTATAAAGGAAACGCCAAAGAGTTAAACCACGACTCCTGAATTCTTCTATAATTTTCCCTAGAACTCTATTTTTTTTTTTTTTTTAAATTTTTTTTTAATTTGCTGTTTATATAAATTACAATACCCTTTTACGAAAAATAAAATATAATTACAAATGTATAAATATTAAACAAACAGGTGCTCAAAAAAGATATGGATGGCAAGATAACAACCTAATCTTTTCATAGAGCCCCTACAGATCCTAACAAATTGTAAACCATGTATTACAATTATTGTTAATAACAAAAATAGTAATACATGGTTAATAAATCAAGTAGAAATTTTAGGAGAAAAAAAAAAGAAATAGTAAAAAAGAATATATAATATTTAAGAATAAAAATAGGGAAAAAAGAAGATGTATCAATTAAAAGTACAAACACCCTCAATTAGACAAAAAAGAAGATATAATATCGAAAAAGTAGAAAAACTTTATTCAATATATATATATATATATATATATATATATATATATATTTATATATATACATATATATATATATATATATATAAATAAATGTATGTATATATATATATATATATATATATATATATATATATATATATATATATATATATATATATATATATATATATATATATTGATACAAATAGTTAAGAAGAAGATATAATATTAATAGATACTAATAGTCACAAAAGGTCATAAAAAGAAAATATTTAAATACAAATTTCTAATTAAATATATGATATCATATTCAACATATAATATATAAAGGTTACATTTAATATTTAAAAATACAAACAGTTAAATAATCAGATATAATGCTTAAAAAACAATTTTTTGTAAACAAAAATAAAAATTAATCCGATAGAATTAAAACGTAGGTTTTTGTTTGACAATGAAATGAATTTAAAGAATTTGCCATATTTAAATTGCCTTTCAGAAAAGAGTTCCATAGCTTGGGACCTCTATAAGTTATACTATATTCTGTGTTTTTTTTTTTTTTTAGGTAACTTATATGTGTTACTTTGATTTATTCTTAAGAAATACTTCTTATTTAGATTTTTATTAAATTTACTTATAAAGATTTCAGGAGTTAGATTATCGGTATATTTATTCATAGAGAATAGGTGTTGGTAAATATTTATCTGATATATGTTCATCATTTTCGTATCCATCATTAAAGGTTGAGTGTGGACCCCTTTTTTTTGTTGTATATAATTCTACAAGCATGTTTTTGTAAGGAAAGAATTTTTTTAAGTTTTTTTGGTTGACAACTTGCCCACGTAGTATTTGCATAAGTAATGTAACAATGGATTAAGCTGAAGTATTTTAACTTTAGACTATGTGAACTTATGTATGGGCGAGTTCGATGCATAATACTAATGGTTCTGCTAATTTTTGATTGTATATATTTTAAAAGTGGGAGCCATGATAAATAATAATCCACAATAACTCCTAAAAACTTTATAATACCTTGTTTTTTAATTTGTTTAAATTTTATAATAAGTTTTGGCAGTTTTAGAGGAAGGTTTTCTTCTTGTGTTTTTCTATGAAACAAGGTTTATTATGTTTTTTAACGTGAAAAGAAAATTTATTTGACCTGAACCAATCATTTACTTTTTCTAATTTAATGTTCTTGTCAGCATAAAGTTGATTAATATTGCAGTTAGATAAAAATAGATTTGTATCGTTTGCAAACATGATAGCCTTTAGTTTTACTGATGCATTATTAAAATCATTAACATAAATTAAAAATAAGAGCGGTCCTAAGATCGATCCTTGAGGCACTCCACACAGAATATTCAGTACTTTGGTTTTCTTGTTTTGAACATATTGCTTTCTATTAGATAAATAACTTTTTATCCAATGATATAGTTTATTGCATACCTCGTACCATTTTAGTCTTTCTAACAGAATAAATTGATCAACGGTATCGAATGCCTTGGATAAATCTATGAATACTTTCTTAGAGTAAACTTATCATTTTCAAAACCATCAGTTATTTGGTCGACTAATTCAATAATGGCATGTTCTGGTGAATGTTTTTGTTTTGAAATCCGAATTGTTTTGGATTAAAAAGATTATTTTTTGTAAAATAATCAAATATTCTATTATAAACTTCAAGTACGAAGATTTTTGAGAAAACAGAAAGTACCGATATGGGTCTATAGCTTGATAAGTCGGCGCGATCATTATTTTTATAAATTGGGTATACTCTTGCAAGCTTAAATTTATCAGGAAATACTCCTTGATCTAAAGATAGGTTGACTATGTGGAACAAAGGTTTTGTAACGCTTTTTTTTTTGTTAGATATAAGGATATTACTAGGAACGTCATCAAATCCTGGAGATAAAAGAAAAGTAAGCTGCGTCAAATTCAAGAAAAGTTAAAGCACTATCATACATTGTTTCATCTGTTGATTTTTTTAGATATGTCTTTAATGACGTAGAAGTTGGTATAATTTTGTTTGCGAGACTAATCCCAACATTTGTAAAGTATTTATTAAACTCGTTAGATATTTTATAAGGACACAATATATTTGATTTATTAATATTAATTTTTTGAGATAATACTGAACTTTTTATTTGACTTCGGCCCATGATGTCGTTAATTAATGACCATGTATTTTGAACATCAAACTTGGAATTGCTAATTTGTTTACTATAATACATTTTTTTTTGTTTTTTCAAGAAGATGTTCATAAAAACTCTTATAATTTTTGTATATTTTCTCATTCTCTGTACTTTTATTATTTAAGAACTTGTTGTATAGTTTTTGATTTTTTTTAGAACTCTCTAAAAGTGTTTTATTCATTCATGGGTTATTAAGTGCTTTGCTTTAATTTGTATTTCTTCATATGGACAAGCTTCGACGAATCTCGCTAAAAATTTAGCTAAAAAAATACTAAAAGCTTTGTTTGTATTTTGACAATTATAGACATCAATCCAATTTTCTAAATTTAATTTATTCGATAGTTTATTTGTATTATTGATGGTTAAGTTACGTTTTTTTAAGTTTCTAAAATTTGGCTGAGTATCCATAATTTTTTTTTTATTAGTAGTTTAGATCGGGAAATGATCGCTTATATCTGTTTTAAAAATGCCTGACTGAAATGACGTTTCTAAGTAATTGTTAATAAGTATATGATCAGTTGCTGTTTTTGAGGTTTTATTCACTCGAGTAGATTTATTGATTACTGGCAAAACATTGTATATCAACAACACTTCAAAAAACGATTTAATTTTTGGAAAGTTGTGGTAATTCAGTGCGTTTAAATTTATATCACCGGTTATAGGGTAGGGTGGGGCAATATGACCCGTGGGGCAAGAAGTCTTTTTGCTTATGTGAGAGTATCATAGGACGGTAATGTTTTATCTCTCTATAATACTATTCATAAAGTTAAAACAAAATTGAGGAATAAAAAATGTTTTTAGTATTGCTGGTAGGTGAGGTTTAAATCGGTTTATTACTTTTTGGAGTATTTTGTTAGTAAGTTGCTTCTAATTTTGAATGTTTATTGGATTGGCAATACTTATGCGATTAAGGTAAGAAATGTGTTGTTTTATAGAGAATTTATCACACAATAATATATAGTCAAGAAATTTTATAACTTAGCAATAAAATTAATTTTACTTGTATTAAACTTGCACTCACTACAGATGAGGCAAGATGTCCTCAGTTACGTGGGGTATGATGCCCTCAAAGGGCATCTTACCCCACGTACTCTTGCGTCGTGGTTTTACGGAATTTCTACCATTTTTAAAGTGTGTTTAGAACATAAAAACGTTTACTAATTTAGTTATTGACAATGTTTATATGTTGGTTTATATGTTGATAACTATTATACATATTTATAAATAGCTTTTTAAAATAATTTTATATATTTAGTAAATGTTATAATGTATATGCTAAGTAAAATGAAGTTGTATCACATGCTATTGCTGCAATTCAATACATATTTGTAAAACTTTTACAAATATGCATTGCATTCAGCTGAATGAAGTTGTATTAATACAACTTCATATATTATTACATGCGCATAATACAATTTCTACTAAAAGGAGCTGTGTTTAGCATGCAACATCATATTAATAATTGCAACATCGTGTTATTGTTAATAATCTTGAGTAATTTTGTATGTACATGTAACTTTAGTAAGTTCTTATTTAACTCAAAGAGAGTTAATTTATAGATGTTATGTAATGCATAAAATAATAATGTATTGAATAATTATATAATACTGTGTATATGTTGGTATGTTTATATAATTAAAATTTTAAGGTTTTAATATTTCTTTAGATACATATTTAAATATTACAAATAATGGTGAGAAATTATGTGCGAAAAACACAGAGAGGTGCAACAAATGATAGAATAAAGTCAGCATTATATGTAATAAAGATGGGATGCAGTCTAAAGAATGTTGCATCAGAATTTAGTATTAATAAAAAAACATTACAACGTCATCGAGATGGAAAAGTAAAAGTAGCTGGTGGTTTGTCTCTGGGTGGAAAATTTCCTGTTTTTAGCAAATAACTTGAATTAAAGATTGTTACCAAGTTCAGATTATGGAAACAGCATTATTTGGCTTGACAACAATAGATGTGCGTCGCCTAGCATATGATTTTGCTAATCAAATGGGAATCGATAATCCTTTTAATAAAGAGTCAAAAATGGCAGGAGTGGATTGGCTTCGAGGATTCATGTCTCGCAATCCACAACTTTTATTCGAACTCCACAAACCACCAGTATAAGCAGAGCCATTGGCTTCAATAAACCAAAAGAAAATCAGTTTTTTTCAGTATACAAGTCATTAATTGAGGAACATAAGTTTTCAGCCAAACAGCTCTGGAATATGGATAAAACTGGAATCACAAATGTCCATAAGCCAGGAAAAATAATTGCAACGAAAGGCAAGCGACAAGTTTCGAAAATAACTAGTGGAGAAAGAGGTGCTACTGTGACAGTTGTGTGTGCAATGAGTGCAAGTGGCACTTATGTCCCACCCTTATTTATATTTCCCCGTAAGCGAATGACTGATAGGCTGGCTGTTGGTGCACCTTCAGGCTCAATTATTAGAGTTATCTTCAGTGGATGGACTGATTCATCTTTATTCATTTAATGGTTAACACATTTTGTTGCTGTGACTCATGCATCTAAAACTAATGAGCAATTAATTGTACTTGATGGTCATCACATTCACAAAACACTTGAGGCCATTAAAATTTGTCGTGACAATGGGATCCATCTCATAACTCTTCCACCTCATTGTACACACAAGATGCAACCTTTAGATCGCACATTTTTTAAACCATTGAAAGTTGGCTACAATACAGCAGCAAGCAACTGGATGTTATCACATCAGAATTTCATTTTTTGACATGGCAGGTATTTTGGCAACTGCCTACAACTTTACTGCAAACGTTGACAAAGCAATCAATGGTTTTAGATGCTCTGGTTTGTACCCAATAAATAACCTTATTTTTAATGATGAAGCCTTTGAAGCAGCTTTGCTCACTAATGAGGCTGAGCCATTGAAAATCTGTTAGCAATCTAGTGAATTGCCTAATTTGCCTCTTGTTGCACCTATATAGTTGGCAAATGTCATGAGCACAACAACTACTGCTGCAAAATTGAAGGCTATTGATGATGCAGTTTTGCCAATTGTTGATGAGTATCTTGGCCTTAGTTCTCCCTTAAATATTTTGGAAAAAATTTCTCCACGTCCCAAAATTCCTGGTTTAAGACAACGAAAGAGAAAGACAGAGTCAGCTGAAAACCTTACTTCTTTACCTTTCAAGAAGCGACTAGAAGAGCATGAAAACAATGTAAAAAAAAAGCAACAAGCAGTCATATTGCGTAAAGAAAAAGCTGCACTTAATAAGGTGATCAAGAAAAAAATGAAATCAATAAATTTGAAGACAAAAAAGGTGAAAAAGCCTGAAAAGCAGAAAGCAGAAAGACCTAATGGCATAAAGAAACAAATGAAAAAAAGAAGAAAGATATGGTTTCTGCCTCTGAAATTTTCATCACTGATACAACTCTATGCACCATATGCTCTTGTCCATACAATGTGCCACCATTTGATGATTGGACACAATGTAGTAAATGTACATCTTGGTACCACTTTTCATGTGGTCCAGATGATTCAGACTTATGCTACTACTATGAATCATAATCATGTATATGTCATTTGAACATTTATGTTAGTGATATAAATTAAAAAAAGTTATTTATCTTCAAGACAATTGCATAGAATAATTGCAGTGTTTATATTTCAATTATTTTAATAAAATGTAAAGAGTTTTAATAAAGAACTATTAATAGCTTTTATTTTAACTGATAGTTATTTTTAACAACTGTTTAAAATGTTTGGGGCAAGATGCACTCATTGGAGCATCTTGCCCCACGGCTGGGGCAAGATATCTCCTTGCACAATTATTAGTTTTTTTAAATTTAAAGTTTATCACCAGTAATAAAGTTGTTATTTTATCTTACCAATGTCTTCTCTTATAAGTAGACTTTGATATTAAAAAGAAAAATTACAAGAAAATGTAAAAGTATTTGTTATATACGCTAAAGTTTGTTAAGGGGGGCATCTTGCCCCACCCTACCCTACATATTTGTTTTTTTTCTTTATTTATTTTCAAAACACAATTTTCAATAAAATTTTGAACCAATCTGATTTCTCCACATGGTGGACGGTAAACACATCCAATTATAGTATTTTTATTTTTGTAATTAGTTATTTCAATAAAAAGACTTTCATAGTTTTCTTTTACTAAGCATAATTGTTTTTTTGTCTTAAATATATATTTTTCAAGTATGTAAAATCCTAGTCCTCCACCTTTTTTATGATTTCCTCGCGGTTGGCTAATTACTTTGTAACTTGGCAATCTATAATTAGAGTTTGATTCAATCGGACTATCTGCTTCATGCCAAGTCTCTGGCACAGCTATGACGTCGAACGTGTAGTTTATAATATTTAAAAACTCTTTAAATATTTCAAAGTTTTAACTCATGCTTCTTATGTTTAAATGTAATATAGAAAGTGGAATTAATATCTTTTTTTATTTTAAACTTATAAGGATCAAAATATGATGTACTTATTAAATTCATTTCAGTTCCTTTAATAATATTTAAATTATCTTCAGAAAAGTTAAGAAAATCCTCAAAAGGATCAAAATTTAAATTTTTAAAATCTTCATTAGCAAAAAAGTTTCAGCCATTTTTGAAAATTAAAAATAAAGGATAAAACAAGAGCTTATTCAAGAACTCATATAATATTATTACTTATTTTTAAATAGTTGGCAAAATTTCAACTACATCTAATTTTTTTGCTTAAAATCTTGACCTATCAATTTATTATTTAGAACTTTTGCATAATAGCTATTTTGCCTATGAGTTTTTGCTTGTGCAAATAGTTCTTTACGAATTCTCCTAGTTGTTTCACTAAAATCCTCATTTATAAGTATTAGTACTTTTTAGTTTGTTCGCTTCATCCATAATTATCGCTTTATCTTTAAAGTCATGCAACTTTAGCACAATCGTTCGCACTCGTTCAGAACCATTATTACCGATTCGATGAGCATGTTCAATCTTAATATGATTTGCAATTTTAAGTTTTTCAACAAAGAGTTTTTTGACTTTATATTTTGTGTTTATTTTTTGTGTCTTCCCAATCTTTTTCATCTGCACCTTCAATGAGTCTATCAATCCGAAATTTATTTAGTCTGTTTCTATCCTCAATATTTTTTGACTTGAGTTCAGTGTTATCAGAAATAGTTTTTCCTTGCATTTTTTACATTAGTTATTTCTTCGACTACCTTTGCGATTTTATTATCAACACCCTTTTCTTTGACTTCCCATTCATCACCAATAAAGTTCATGCTTTCTTTAATTTCACAAAGTTCCTTTTTTACATCATAAACATCTTTTTGAAGCGTTTCAATTTTTATATTTAAACTGCTTGCAATTTCACAAAAAAAAGCCATAACTGTTTCTTTTTGTACGTGCACTATTTCTCTCATCATTGTTATAGATATATATTCTTCGTGTTTAGCCATTTTTATTTTGATTAAATATTTAGAAAAAGATAAAAATAAGTCGTTGTTTTTGTAAATACATAAAACGTTTAAACGCAAGAAAAGCACGTCTGATCGCTTCCGTGTTTAAAAACGTAATCTTTTTCCAGCTGCAGCTGCGTGTTTAGCTTGTAACTTCACTTTAAAGTTATTGGATACTATAAAACTCAAATCACACTCTCTTGCTGTGGTTTCGAATTGTTTGCGATGACCAATATGTGATTCCATTGTATAAAAATGATATGGAATATTTGTGTTTTTTTTTTGCCTATATGCATATATTTGCATTTTTCAATTTTAAACGGCATAAGTCACTTTTTAGACCACTTAACAGCTGTGTCAAGATCTTTTAAAAAGTGTATCTTTATCAGTCTTTAAAACATCTATGAGCTTGCTGTTGTCTGCATACATTTTAATGTGACTCAATATTAGGTTCGGTATATCATTAACGTAGAGCACAAAAAGGAGCGATCCTAAAATTGAACCCAGAAGTTATCCACTAAGTACATTTCTCCTTGGAGACAGTGTGTTATCTATTTTGACACGTTGTTTTCTATTGGTGAACCAATTTTTTATCCAGTTATATAATTGACCGCGAATGCCATAGGCCTTCAGTTTATAAAAAAGTCCTTCCTGCGGTACTTTGTCAAACGCTTTTAAACCTGATTGATGGCATCTGTAACAATATTCCGCAAATCTCAAATGTGTGCTGTGCACCCTAATGCTGAACGAAGATATGCTGAGCTGGTATAATAAGGTTGTTTTTAAAAGAAACTTCTGGCACTTTACAAGGTACTGAGTTTTTATATGTATTATACTGAGGTTGAATATAGATGTCACTGTCCTTGCAGCTCTACTTTAAATACTGTATAAAAATAATCATTAAGTGTCGTACATATGCTAGATATGTTTTCAGTCACAAATCCATTGCTGTACAATTTCGGTTTGCACTTAAGAACTGATTTCCTTGGCGTTATGTCTAAACAAAGCAGTTTGTGCATCTTCATAGTCTGGTTTTAATTTTTTTCACAATTTTTGTCACGGTTTTCATTGTTTTTTTGTATTCTGTTCTAATAACATAGTGTGTTCCTGGCCCCCCTGATACGTATTTACTGCAGAGGTTACTCTTTTTTTTTTTACAGCTTCCATGCCCTCATCAGTAACCCATGGACTTTTTTTTGGCTGGTATGGTTTTGTAGTGCTTGTTATGCAGAGTAAGGTAGCTTTATTAAATTTGTTAGTTAATAAAATGTATCATTCGGTTTCAGATACACTTTTAAATATTGTCTCCCAGTGATAACTTCAAATATAATTCGAAATAGAGATGCAGTTTGCCATGCTTTACACTAACCGATAAATTTGTTATTTGTTTGTTATTGTTGCCGTAATCGAAGCTAACTTAGTTAGGTGAGCTTGACCTACCGGGGTACACCCTGTGGTATTTGTTAAGGCGTCTAAATTTACCTCCTGGGATGGAATAGGGTCAGAGAGATTGGCTGGAAAAAAATTATTCATACCAAAATTTTACAAATGTTTTAAAAAATGAAGAAAAAATCTTAGATCCTCCTTTTTAATTAGGTAAACATCAAGAAAATATATGCTTTCCCAAAGGTTTCAAAACGATTCCAAATACAAAAAACGATGTCATTTTTGATGAAATATTTTTATGGAAATTTTTTAAATCATGGTCTTATACTATGACCATGTCCGTGTTTACATATAATTAAATCAAATCAAAAGTTAAATTTAATACTACACTGTCGATAGAAAAGGTTTTCTTCATTTATGATGAATGAAATGATGATTCCTTTTACAATAAAATTGCACTTCAAGATATTTATATGTTCCAAAACATGGGTCACCAAATACTCTATTTGACGCTTGAACAATACAAAATGACAAGCCTGAACACCTGCTACGAACTTCTTTTGTAGAAATTTTATGACTGTCACATTTATTATGCAAATAATTAGGCTTAAAAAGTCTTCTGAAAAATGATCTGCGACGAGAGCATATACGAGAGGAGATTCTACCATAGTTTGCATAAACCACTTTAATTTTTCCTTGACCGTGGCAATTGATTATGAGATTATTTCCTTCGCATGCTCGTGCAAATTGATATTGTCGTTTGGAGTATTTAAGGTATGGTTGTTCAATTCGTTGCACTTAAAAAAAAAAAACAGTATAAAATTTAGTATTTTTTAACAAATATGTACATATATATATTTTTTCAAACAAATATGTATGTATGTATATATATATATATATATATATAATATATATATATATATATATATATATATATATATAATATATATATATATATATATATAATATATATATATATATATATATATATATATATATATATATATATATATATATATATATATATATATATATATATATATATATATATATATATATATACATATATATATATATATATATATATATATATATATATATATATATATATATATATATAACTCTACCGAACACATAAACTCACGTAAAGACTGTTTCGATATATTTACTATAATTTATTAAATTAATCTAAGAATAATATTATAAGAAAGTATTTCAAATACAAAGATTTTATTAAATTTTAAATGTTTAAGTTTAAGTAATTCAAAATTTTGAAACAGTTTATTACTTATTATTATTTATTTGTTATTATTATTTATTTATTTTGAAACAGTTACCGATTTATTATTACTTAAGTTTTAGTTTCATTGAATGTATTATAAAAAGTTTTTATTATAAAAAATATAAATAAGTAAATAAAATGTAGTTGCATAAAATCCAGTAACTTTTCTTTAACATATTCAGTTGCAAATTAATAAGAAAATGTTAATTAATGAGGTAACTGTTGGAAATATTTTAGTCTTGGTTAACTAAATTTTAAGATTGTTAAAATATTATTACTATAATAAAAAAAATACGTTAACATTAAAAAAATACCAGGTGGCACCGTCAAAACTAATGGGCTCTTTATTTTCCATTGGTATAATCTCTTCTAGTTTTACAATTATATGGAACTATTATAGTCAGCCGTATGTTATAAGAAATTGATGGGCTCGTTGGGCTAACGCCTTTAAGATAACGTTAACATGATTCTTTACAAATTTGGCATTGCATTGGGCTACAGCTAGTATTAAGTTTTAGATGTAAAGATGTAAACGTAACTTGATAGGTGTGCTGAAAACGTTGAGAAAAATTAAAATATTAGGAAAATTTAGATAGGATTTAAGAACATTATTACAGAAATTTTTAAATGCAGCAGTAGAACGCAGAGTAGAATTAAAAAACTACTTTTGTTTAAAATAACCATCTTTTGATAAAATTATTTGAAGGATAAAATCCATTTTATTGACTTCATTTGACATCCATTTTATTTGACTTTAGACGTTCAAATGCTTGTGCACAAAGTTGTCAGAACATGTTCTTGCCAAGTTTAGTTCAATTCTTAGTCAAATTCTTAGTTAATTCTTTTTAAGGGCCACCACATTTTAATATATCTTCATTGACTTCATATATTCTATCACTGATCAAATGCAAAAATTATTGAATTAAGGTCAAGCGATGAGGATGGTCATATATCTGGTCGGCAAACATGAGGAATTTTATCCTGAAGAAACCTGACAATTTTCTTGGCTTGATGAGCTTGGGAAGAATTCTCTTGAAAGATCCCTTACTTGAGCTTAAACTTTTTCTTAGACCAGGGAAGCAACTGCTCACTGAAAAAACCCAATATAGGCTAAATTAACTTTTACCCTGAAACTTTTACCCTTTTATCTCTGAAACAAAAAATAGAAGAGTTTTGGATCTCCCAGAGCAGATCCTGGACCAACCTGTTACCATTGCAGGGTGCTGTCTCTTTGGAATGGTTCTGTCTTCATAAACCACAGAAATGTTGTTAGCTTGGAGGAAGTGCAACAAAAAACGTGCTCGTTTTAGCATTACTATTCGATAATTACCTAAGTTTGTCAGAAAAATAAAAAACGATTTTTAAAAATGTAAGATTTCCAGCAATATTTAAGCTAGTCAAACCATGTTGAGTAAAGAAATGTTTAGGTGAAGTAAGTAGTTTAATCAATATATGAGGTAAGACGGGGTTACTTCGACATGTGGGTAACATTGACATGTATTTGATAAAATGTGATTAAATGTACATGGTTGAATGTTTTTACCAGTCACCCGTTGATTATTGTTTAAATTAATTTAACAGAAGTTGCATCCAGGTGTAAAATGAACAAAAAGAACTTTTATCCAGATAGTAGTAAGTGTAAAAAACAACACAATACGGAGGGCATAAGTTAAACTAATTTCTAGGTATTGTTACTAAAAAACGTTAGTCAAAAGATAAGTAAAACTATGCATAATATCATTTTAAAGTGTTTTTATGATGTTGTTTCTAAATATTAGGCATTTGAAATTTTTTTGGAGTATTTTTTTTTAAACGCGTATTTCAGTTTTGGGGTAACATTGACAGAAAAAATACCACATGGGCCAAGAGTCAAACAAAAGTTGGCGGAATATTTTACATCTAATAAATTTCTCGGAACTACATGAGATGGAATCAAACAAAGCAAACCCTAATTGAAAAGTGTAATATAAAAAAAAATGTACAAGTAAAAGAAATGTACAAATAAATGAAATGTCAACAGTTCTAAAAACCGTAAAATCGACACAAAATCCACACCTAACAATGTTGCATAATATTGGTAAGAAGAAAGCATCAAAACCTGATAACGTAAAAAATTATCTTATTGTTTTTGAAATTAAACCAAACTCTCAAAAATTTATAACGAAGAAATCCAACAAAAAATTATAGCGCTGCAATATTTCGTCGTAATCAGTTATTGAGTCATTAATGTGAGGGTGCAACTTAATAGTTTGACAATTCTTAGAGGAAAAAATTTTAATCATAAATTAACATAATTTTATATATATTTAATTTCTATCTTTTAAGATAGAAATCAATTAGCTTCAGTTCTATCAGAACTGAAGCTAATTGATTTCTATCTAAAAAGTAATATAACATTGCATTTTCATTGCAATTTTACAACTTTTCAATGCTGGTTATTTTTTAAAAGAAAATATAGGTTGGTACTAATATGTATTAAAAATATTTTCTTTATTTTGTTTGTCAATATTCTAATATAAATGTTGCCCCTTATGACGTAACTTTAATATTTACAGGATAAAAAATTCTACTGCCAACGTTACCCCATATTGGGGTAACTTCGAGTATGTTTTATGCTGTAAATATTGCATACCAAATTTAGTTTGTAAGCAGCTTTCACAGCTAAAAAAAACTAAAAAGATTTGTCAATGATACCTTTTACCTAACTCAACCTAGTTTGATTAGCTAAATTAAAAGTTATAAATAGATCTTGTTAACGTTACTTTGCCTTTAAAATTTACAATAAACAAATAGGAAGCAATGGTAGTAATTATAAACACCTGAATCATGTAATTCACCATCCTCAAGATTATCTGGTATATCTTTTTCATATTCGTCGTTATTTTCTTCGTTTACTTCGTAGCCTACATAATAAATATTTTTATAAAGAAAAACTTTAAACTTAGATTATTCTAATAGAATAAAATAGTTTTAAAAAATTTTACTAAGAACTTTATTTATCAAAGTAATTACTTTTCTTTTGAACGAAAGCTTAAAGAACTCATTTTTACAACTGAAGATTTAACAATATAATTGTGATATTTTTTAGTGATCTTCCTTTTAACCCTATATTTTAACATGAATTTATAAAAAATGATTTGTATCATTAACAACTGTAATCTACATTTATAATAGACATAACGCATCCTGTATTTATAAAGGCGTATTCTAAGTTTCTTACTTTGTTAACTTATTTTTTATTTTGTAAATATCTTATAAATTTTAATACGGCCCTGTATATACATATAAAATTTTATATGTATATACAGGGTTGCCGAGAGCCGCCTGGGACAGCAACCCTGATTGGCGCTCTTATGTATCAAAATTTTTTTATATTATATATGAAGGAACTTTTTTTTTTTTTTTTTAGGTGCCTTCTTTTTATTTCGCAACCTTTGGATATCTCGCGCCTGGAATAAACTGTATTATTCGACCACCCACCCACCCACTCCCTTCCCTACTCTCGGCAAAACTGTATATATATATGAAGAGTACACGAGAAAAAACGGCATAGCTACATTTAAAAAGTTTTGAGAAAGTATATATTAATTATTTATAAAAGTCTTTGTATAAAAAAAGGAAAAAATTTTTTATAATAAAAGTTATAAATATTTTATTAAAAATGTAAACTTCAGATAAATTAATCAAGAAATAATTTTCTCTAATTTATTTTCCGTGTACTCTTCATATATATATATATATATATATATATATATATATATATATATATATATATATATATATATATATATATATATATATATATATATATATATATATATATATATATATATATATAACAACAACAACAAAAAGCAATATATTTACTCTTCATATATATATATATATATATATATATATATATATATATATATATATATATATATATATATATATATATATATATATATATATATATATAACAACAACAACAAAAAGCAATATATTTACCAGAAATATAGATGTTTTACATAAGAATGTTATACCTTATAAAAAATATTTGTACAGTCTACATTCTGGATGGTTCACTCTCATATAGCTAGGCTAAATCGAGGAGAGCGACCATCAGGGTTAGGGTTAGGGTTAGGGTTAGGGTTATATACTATATATGTACTAGTTTAAATTATATATATATATATGTATATATATATATATATATATATATATATATATATATATATATATATATATATATATATATATATATATATTTATATATATATACACATACAAATATATATATATTGTATAAATATATGTATAATGATATATATATATATATATTTATATATATATATATATAATGATATATATATATATATATATATATATATATATATATATATATATATTCTTTAAGCTGCACTAAAGTTGTTTTACAATAACTGCATTAAAATTATGTTACAAAATAATAACTGGGGTTGATAAGATATTGTAGTATAAAGAGCTTCGTAAAACTTCTTTCCGAATTCTGAGAAGTCTTACACTGAAACTTGAAAGGAAGTTTGCAAAAACAACTCCGAGACTTAAGTTTATAACAAAGAGAGTGATTCCTCATTGGAAAGCATTACCAGAAATAGTGATACCTGCTTAGATAGTGAAATCGTTTAAAGCTTGAATGGGGAAACATTTTTTTATTGCTGTTTATGTATTAGATTTAAACTTTATGTTCCGCAACGATAGTCGTTACAGTAGTTTGTATTACTATTACTTTTGCAATTATATATATATATATATTTATATATATACATATATATATATATATATATATATATATATATATATATATATATATATATATTTATTTATATATACACATACAAATATATATATATATTGTATAAATATATGTATAATGATATATATATATTTATATATATATGTAATGATATATATATATATATATATATATATATATATATATATATATATATATATATATATCATTATATATATATATATATAAATATATATATATCATTATACATATATTTATACAATATATATATATATATTTGTATGTGTATATATATATAAATATATATATATATATATATATATATATATATACATATATATATATATATATATATATAATTTAAACTAGTATATATAGTTATTATTTAAAGATACTATTTATCAATGATACATGTGTATAAATACTATGTTTCAATGATACTATACAGACACTATGTATCGATGTATCAAATACTTACTAATTGCAAATATAATGTTCTTATCGATTTAAAGTAAATGCTTTACATTAGTTTTAAAAGCAGAAAAAAATCTTATATATTAAATTAATAAACGTGTATCAAATACTTACTTAAGGCAAATGTCAAAGCAAATAACGCAAACAGAATTCCAAGATGTGACATGTTAGCGGATTTCCAAAGCAGCTGTGTTGCTTTGCTGATAATGAATAAGTTAAAAACTATACGATAGTTTAAGGTATTGTTTGTTTTTAACTAGTTTTCAAATTTAAAAATAACTTTGTTTGTTTTACAGATTGTTTTACTTTCAATTTTAAAATGTTTTATTTCACCATTAAAACTCTTCATGAAAACATTCTTGTATCAAACATTAAATATTTTTCTAGATTTTTGCGTGGGTGTTTTGTGTGGGTTTTTCAAACTTTAAGTATTTTTTGATTAAAAAATATTTTTTTAAGGGGTTGGTTTACAATCGACACAATAATATTTTTCAAACCCATACAAAACAATTTTATTAGGAATTTTTTACATTCCATGCAGAAACCAAAATAATTACTGGTATTTTGTTTTTGATAAGATAGAAACAACTCTCAACCACCCTTTCACCCCAACCCTGTAGACTCCCAACAAAAATATGAAAAGTTTGTATTTGTTATGCTTTATTATAAACTAGAGATTTGCTTAACGATCCCTAAAACTAATTGTTAATTAGGACTAAAACTAATTGCTAATTAGGACTCCTGAAAAGCAACTTCAGGAGGCCTTATTTTTTACAACTAGTTTTATGTTAAATTAATTTTTTAGCAATTGAATAATAAAATTAAGATTATAAATGTTAAACGGCAATAAAAAAAAATTCAACTGATTTAAACAGATTTGGCTCGTAATTTTTACTTCAAAAATATTTTTTTGCTGCGCATAATTATCTGGTTATTATATATAAATGAAAAAAATTCTTTAAGCTGCACTAAAGTTGTTTTACAATAACTGCATTAAAATTATGTTACAAAATAATAACTGGGGTTGACAAGATATTGTGGTATAAAGAGCTTCGTAAAACTTCTTTCCGAATTCTGAGAAGTCTTACACTGAAACTTGAAAGGAAGTTTGCAAAAACAACTCCGAGACTTAAGTTTATAACAAAGAGAGTGATTCCTCATTGGAAAGCATTACCAGAAATAGTGATACCTGCTTAGATAGTGAAATCGTTTAAAGCTTGAATGGGGAAACATTTTTTTATTGCTGTTTATGTATTAGATTTAAACTTTATGTTCCGCAACGATAGTCGTTACAGCAGTTTGTATTACTATTACTTTTGCATTTATATATATATATATATATATATATATATATATATATATATATATATATATATATATATATATATACATATATATATATATATATATATGTATATATATATGTATATATATATATATATTTATGTATGTGTGCGTTTACTTTTTTTAGGTGCCCCAAGAACACCTAAAAATCATATTACAGAGCACTGATTGAGAGCATTCAAATAGAAAATTCACGCTTCCTTTCTTACCACTGACGCGAAATATGCCCAGAGTTCGCTTCGAACCCAGGAGCTCTTGCTTCTAAACTAACCGCTCTTCCCAGTGCTAACCACTGTGCCACAATATATATATATATATATATATATATATATATATATATATATATATATATATATATATATATATATATATATATATATATATATATATATATATATATATATATATATATATATATATACATATATATATATATATATATATATATATATATATATATATATATATATATATATATATATATATATATATATATATATATATATATCTGTGTGTTTGCATGGATATACAGTACTGCGAATAAGTTTTAGACCACTTGTATAATTAGACGTATTTATAATTTTTTCTTATGTAATTTTTAATAATATATAAGAAAAGTTGAAAGAATTTATTATTTTGAATAAATAAACAAAATTGATGAGGAAACATGAGGGTTTTGTTTGTTTATTTATTAAAACGATATGTCATAACAACTACATCCAAAACAGGATATTCAAAGACTGCTGTTGCAGAAATCATTAAAAAGTTTTGAGAAACTGGCTCCCTTTAAGATAGAAAGAAAAATGGTAGACCTCCTAACCTAACAAAAGATGACAATAAATATTTAAAAACCCTATCTTTAAGAAAAATAAGAAAAGCATCAAATGAGCTGGCAAAAGACATTAGCACAACAACTGGAAAAAACATTAGCTCTTCTTTTATTCGACGGCACCTACTTGAATTGGGATTAAGAGGGTGTCTTGCAATTCGAAAACCATTATTACGGTGTGGCGATAAAGTAAAATGACTTAAATATGCAAAGCAACACAAAGATTGAGCCCAGGAAATGTTTAATTGGGTTCTGTACACCGATGAGCACAAATTCGAAATTTTTGGAACGAAAGGACATGTGTTTTGAGCAGAATTGAAGAAGCCTATCAGCCCGAATGTTTAAACCCTATTATTAAACACAGAGGAGGCACCTTAAAAGTATGGGGCTGTTTATCTTTATCTGGAGTAGTTGATTTGATCAAAATAGGGGGGCAACTCACCGGGGTACGTTATGTGGATTCCTAAGGCACCATGCAGTATCATCCGGAATGCGACTAATAGGTCATAATTTTATTCTGCAGGAGGACAATGTCCCAAAGCATTGTTCCCGAGTGGCAAAAAGTTATTTAAATGAAATGGCAGAGGAAGGAGTACTGGAATTAATGATCTGGCCTCCCCATAGTCCTGTTTTGAATATAATTGAGCATATTTGGGATTACCTTGACAAAAAGAAGGTCGAACATGCTCCTCGAAATACTCAAGAATATTTTAAAGTACTTCAAAGAGAATGGCACAACATACTCCAGGATTTTATAATTAATTTGTATGAATGTAATCCCTGGCGTATATCGGATGGGATTGAGGCAAATGGAGGAAATAGTAAATATTAAGAGTTTTTTATGGTTTGACATTAGAAAGTATGTAATTGTTCCATATTTAGTGTGAAATACATGTGTTTTAATAAGTTTATAATTTAGAACTAAAAATCTAAATATTAGAAAAGAATTCTCCGGGGTTTTTTGAAAAAATGTAAGTGGTCTAAAACTTATTCACAGTATTGTATATATATATATATATGAATATATACATGTATATATATATATATATATATATATATATATATATATATATATATATATATATATACATATATATGTATATATATATATATATATATATATATATATATATATATATATATATATATATATATATATATATATATATATATATATATATATATATATATATATATATATATATATATATATATATATATGCACACACATATACATATACATAAATATATACTGCACACACTGAACTAGACGTATTTAAAGATAAAAAACTGAATGATTGATTATTTATTAGGCTTAAGTGATATTTTGACTTTATAATTTACTTAGAATTAAATCACATAACGAAATTATTATAAACTGATCTTGAAAAAAGATATTTCAAGCATGTTTATTAACCAAACATTCAACGGAGTGTACGTCCATCGACTGACTTAAATAGGGATAGGTTTTATCTGAACAAAGGTTTATTTTATAATTAACTTTGTAACTAACTTTATGATTTATAATTTACTTATAATTAAATTTATAACTTACTTTTAATTAACTTTATAATTTATTTTTCGCTATATTAAGTTATTGTTAGTCATTTATTTTTATATTAATTTCTTATTAAAATTAAATAAAATATGATTATTAGTACTTAAAAATAGAAACTATTTAAACCAATGAGACCGAGTCAGATTATATTTATTTGCGAAAAAGTTGACTAGAAGCAAAAGCTATAACGACATGAATTCTTTCAGAAGTATATCCGGAATAACAAACCCGAAATTAAAATGTAATTACAAGAATTTATGTAAACGAAAATTTAAATCACAAATACAGTATGACTTCGTCTAGAAAATTATTTGGAATTAAAAAACCAAAATAAGAATGTAAAAACCAAAGACATAGCTAAATTTTGAATTATGAACTTTATAATAAAAATGGTTTAAATATATGTCGACTGCCTAATAAAAATATTTTGATGAAATACATTAATCAACATAAGAGTTAAAAACACATTTTAAACGAGGAAGGGTGCGCGCGCAATGTCAAAAAAGTAAAGTAAAAAACATCGGTGTTGAGTGAAGTTGTTAATTATGTAATATAGAATAGTAGATTCTCGTCAGAAAACGGATGGGCCCCAAATTTGGTAATATCACGTTTTGAATGTTTTAAATAACAATTTCTATATCTATCGTCGGGGTACTATCCTCAAAATCAGTATAAAATATTGCTTTCTACTATGACCACTTTAAAGTTGAGAATATATTTAAAAGTACCTACAAGATAATTAATTTTGCTGAAGATTAATCTGGGTACCAAAGAGTTTAAGGAAGTGTAGTAAAAGCTAAAAAAATGACCAGGAAACAAACATTGAAAAGTTCAAACTCATGTTTGACCATAAAGACGGAGTTTCTCAACGGCAGGCAGCTAAAAAGTTCAACTGTACTCAGCAACACATTAGTAAAACATTAAAAAAAAGAACAAATATTAAATCAAGAAAAAAAATGACGATTTCAAAACGCTCTGACCAGCAAAAAGCAGCAGCTAGAACTAAGTGCAGTCGATTGTGTCAGAAATTCAAAAATCGTAAACCAATCATTGACGATGAGTCTTATTTCACGTTAAATCACTCCAGTATCAATGGAAATGATGTATTTTAAACTAGTGATGTAAAATCTATTCCACCTACAGTTAAATACGAAACAAAACAAAAGTTTTAAAAGAAATTACTTCTATGGATTGCTTTTTCTGAAAATGGAATTTCTCAACCTAATTTTGTACCAAGTGGACTGGGTGTAAATCAAAAAATCTATTTAAACAAATGTATTAAGAAGAGACTTATTCCATTCATCAATAAGTATCATTCAGATGGTGCATTTGTATTCTGGCCAGGTTTAGCATCATCTCACTATGCAAAAACAGTAATCATGTACCTAAACCAGGAAAACGTGCATTATGTTGAAAAAGCGGATAACCCTGCAAACTTGCTAGAATGTCGTCCTATCAAAAATTTCTGGAGTATTTTGAAAGATTTTGTCTACAAGAATAATTGACATGCAGAAAATCTTAAAAAATTACGTTCTAGAATCAAGTATTGCCTTAATATAACTGATATCAAGTTCTTACGGAGCCAAGCTCAGTCTTTACCAGGCCTAGTTGATAAAGTTAGAAGAAATGGTTTAATTGAGAACAACTGATTATATATTTAAAAACTAGAGTAAAAATACTTTCTAGAACATTTTTCTTTTTTGTTTTATCTTACTTCTTTAAAGAGATATGTGTTTTTAAATCTAGTCTCGCTTTTTAGTTGTCACCCGTTATATATATATATATATATATATATATATATATATATATATATATATATATATATATATATATATGTATATATATACATATATATAAATATATATACATATATATATACATATATATATATATATATATATATATATATATATATATATATATATATATATATATATATATATGCATATCATTATCCCAGCCAACATGTTTATCTGAGCTCTAGGTAGACCCTGTATGGCTTTATTGACCCAGACTACCTATGTGGTGGGTATGATAAACTTCATATGAATAATCAACTTATATTATGTATTATAAATATTATTTGATATTAAATGGGTTGAAAACACACTAGTGTAGCAGTACTTACCTAATTAAAGTAGGTGTTACTTATTTTTGAATCAACATTAATATTTTTTTTTAATAATTAATTTGCTCGAAGATCTCAATGGACAGTTTAGACAGTTTTAAATTCCGTACACTGTTTACTGAACGGTATTCCAAAAAAAAATGCAGTAGAAAAAAAAAAAATGCAAAGTATAATAATATATAAATTTTTCATATTATTCATGATACCATGTTCTAAGATATTTCTCGGTGTAGCCTTGTGTCAAGATTTAAGTCAAACGAAATGAAGTCATAAGATGGCAATTGAGTCAAACGTGCTCAAGTCTTTTACACGTTTGACTCAATTGCCATCTCAGTTTTGTGACGCAGTAAGCCAAGCCCTCACTTTCGATTTTAATGTACATTTTTTGTTTACTGTTTATGTAAACAAAATAATTCAGATTTGAATAACTCATTTAAGAAAGTTACCGTAAAAAGTTTTAACCAAACCAATAATTACTTAAATTTTATTTTGTATTGTATAATTCGGTACATATGAATTTGTATTTATTGCCATTACAGCACTATTGCGGCCAGTGATCTCCAGTGTTCAACCTCCTTAATCAAATTATTTTCCAACCTGTTAAAAATAATAAATACAAAACACTTGGCCACGGCGGCATTTTAAAAACTGGAAAAACTTTAGTTAACTTTCATATCTTTTTTTTATGCCATATTTTTAAGATGCAAAAGCTAGTTACAAACTTTATTATGAAAATAAAAAATGCAAAATCAAAAGTTTTTATTTGTCTAAAACTCATAGTTTAAAAGTACAAGTATTGCAAAAATATAATTTTCTCTGTTGCATATATTAATATTTAGATAAGCCCTAACGATTTCAATAAGTAAAACGCCAATACGAATACTTGCCCAACGTAATAAGAAATATCTAAAAAAAATAAATCAACACTTCTTTAATGTAGTCACACAAAGATTTTCAGAACAATAGCTCCCACACAGTCTGAAGCAGAGGTGGATCAAGCATTTTTTGGTGCTTGACTTCCAGCAAATTTTCTGCTTCCGTCTGTGTGGGAAACCAACAAATTGATAAAATATTTTTTTTTACTATTCTAAACTAAATTTATATTTACTGGTAGTTTTTAAATTTCATAGTATCATCTTTCAATTGTGGTCATATATAGTTAAAACTCCCTCCCTCCTCAACTTAACGGGATATACAGCTTTTCTGTTTCCAGAAGGATGTTGCAATTAAATTAGTTCAACATATTAACTTTGACAAAAAAAGCTTTTTTAGCCAGACTTTAATTCTATCTTTTAATCATCTACCTTTTAACCAGACATTAATAAAACATCTAGTGATGGACTAGTTCAATCAGAAAAAGTCAGAGCTGGGCATTACTACCATATATTTGAAAACGCTATAGCTACCTTCCGTCACTTTGGTAACCAGAAACCGTTACCGCTCTTCCACTAATTTATCAAACTTTGAAATTGAGGCGCCAGTCCGCTTATTGTCCACTAGTAACTTTTCATTTTTTTACTTTTTTACAAAATCAAAAGAAAAAAACTAACTATCCTTTTTTCCCACTTTCCATTTTATTGGAGTAAAATGATACATGGTTAGTCCCTAATCACGTATCATTTTACTTCAATAAAATGAAAAAACAGTTCATGTTAAAAAAGCATAGAAAATTTAGATTGTTATATTCATATACAACAAAAAAAAAATAGAGAATTATGTTCTTTGAATTATAGGTATTTTAAAGCATCATAGCAGGAGTTCAAGCTGGTGTTTCCTGGTGTCGCCAACCTCAGTGTTGCCTTGATGTCCTTTGCCATGCATTCCTCCTATTTTAGGCATTCGATATCCCATGAGCCTTTGCAGCTGGTTTTAAAAACAATGACCTGAGGATCGAATTCAAACTTGCACTATCTAGGTATTCTTACTAGTGTACAAGGTCATTGTCTGAGCTACACAACAACGGTGCTTTGATTGAATGATATCATCATTGCAATTTTTTAGACATTCCTTCAAAAATAAATGCGTCGATTTGATCAGCTCATGATCCACCTTCTCTTTGTCTGTTTTTCTCACTCTGATAAACTAAACTAGTTGAAGGTACAAATATATTTTGAACAGTTGCTTGTAGTTGTTACATCAATCTAAGAATTAATAAAACCTATGTTAAATACCAAACTTCAATTAACTACAACACTTCTAAATTTGCAAAATACATTTTATAATTAGAAACAGTTTTCTCTTGACACTTTTTGAAATAAATTGCTTGTACATACTCTCCAGTTTATTCTAAACTTCTAATGTAGATTAGACGTAAGGTTTGCAAACAGCTACCCAGCTTAGGCTTTTTTTAAGATCTTGACGCTTCACTTGAAATTGCTTTCAAATAAAAAACTACCGCTAAAAGTACCATTAAACGAAAATACAATGAAAAGTTGAATGCCAATAGTAACGAGATGAGCATTATTTTATATAAAGAAATTTCAAATGTAATGAACATTGAATAAATTGGGTTGCTTATATTTTGTCACTATAAGAAAATTACAGGTGTTTTGCAATTCTATTTTTAAAAGCTTCTATTCAAAAAAAAATTACTTTAATCAGATAATAGAAAAGTTTAAATTAAAGTATATGCATGCATAATATAAATAATAGATCGAGTTAGTTGTACACATTTTATGTAAAGCATTAGTACCTCTTCTTAAAAGTTTTTCAATCAAATTGCACCTGAAATTATTTTATATTACGGGTCACGGGAAAAGTTTTATATTTTGACATGTCCATATTTTTTTCCCTTTATTTTCAGTAAATAAAAAAGTTTGTAATTTAAACATTTCATATTCTAAATTTATATGGTAGTGGAGTAGCGCTTTGAATTTTTTCTCTGGTAGTAACCTCAATCCACTACCAAATTTTTTCAGCGCTACTAAACGGAAAAGCAGCATTTAGTGGGGCTGCTACTACCCAGCTTTAGAAAAAGTCAAACTCAAAAGTATACTTAAACTTATAAAATGTGTAAGCATTTTTTGAACTTTTTTTGTTTTTATGAGTGATTTGTTGCAATATGTTACGTATGATGCGACAAAAGTAAAGCTTGATAGTGGAAACAAACAAAAAAAATCATATGCTATTCTTACAGTCGCTCAGTATCTTTTTATCTTTAAAGCAGCAAAACAAATGGGTTTTTTTTTTATACTCGTTGCACTCAAAACAGTTCCATGAATTATTTTGATTATAATTTTATTACAAAACATCATTGTACCAAGAAATATTTTATCATTATAAATATACAGGACCAGCGCGAGTAAGTGTCACGTGGGGGATGGGGCGTGCCATAACAACTTTTTCCGACTATCAAAAAAAAAAAAGTCCTCATTTTTAAAAATTTGCTGACTTCCTTATCGACATTTGCCGGCTGACAGTCTAAATTCACTGACTAACGTGTACATTTGCCGACAGACTTGTTAAAAAGAGTTAAATTTGCCAACTAAATGAACGAAAAAATCATTGAAGTGGGGAAGTTACACACACACACACCCCACACCTTCAATCCCCCACACCCCTCATTGCGCCATATATATATATATATATATATATATATATATATATATATACATATATATATATATATATACATATATATATATATATATATTTGTATATATATATTTATATATATAAAATCTATTATATTTTAATAAACTATATAATCTATAAAATCTTTAATTTATTGATTAAATATATATGTATTTTTAAAGCCAAGTTCAAAATTAAAATACTAGCATAATTAGTTCTATTAAAACTGCTTCCATTTGAAACATATGTATATAAATATGTGAATTTCTATCCGTTTAATCGTGCTTGATTATTAGTGTCTTTATAGGCACGTATTCGTACTTTAAGAAGCGAATAATTGAACACGATAAAAGGAATAAAAGTTCACTCTTTAATAAATATATATTCATTCAAATAAAAGCTGTTTTTATAATTCTAATCATGTTAGTATTTGAATTCATTTTTATAGTCATTTTCTGAAAGCACACTCTGATTGATCTACACCACAATCTTACGTGCAATCAGCAAGTCACTGTCTGAAAGTATATCTTACGTGCAGTTGAGCCATCACAAATAAATTGTTTAGAAGGGCTCGATAATATCATTACATCTGTAATAAATAGTTTTAGTAAATTTTTGGATATAGCAAAGTGCATGTTATGTGACAAAGGTGTATCAGATTCCCAGGAACCTGGAAACCGTTTCTCAAAAACACGCTCTCCTACTCAATGAGCTGATCCTTACTTAAAAATTCGTTGATATTCAACATCCTTCGCATTTCATCGAGCGCTAAATTAAGTGATATTGTTGCGCATATAAGTGACGAGGTGAGCTGACTGCTTCGATCTATTTGAATTTATATAAACAGCTCCAGATGCATTAAAAGTTGATGAATATGATGATATGTTCCACGACATATCAAATCTAGTTAATAATACTTTTTATGACATTAAACACCTTATGCAAGGCGCATGGGTGAAAAAAGCCAAAAGCCAGTACTTTGTAAATCTGGATAAAGAAACTTGTTTTTGGTCAAAAGACTTCCCGAAAGTTGCAAAAAAATCCCGGTAAAAATCAGAGTCAAAAAGAATGATTCGGAGAATACGATGAATATGTATGCTGTAGTGTTTATTGTAAAGAAATATAATGGTATTATTAAACAAACATTTCTTACATTAATTTATTGATGTGATATATGGATGGCAAGTAGCTTCAATAAAATCTTCAGAAGATTTCAATAAAATCGACCGCGTATTAACATAGATTTTCCCTTCTGCCACTTCAAGTCTGGTAATGCTAAATCATATTATCGAAATTATATATTTATAAAACACTTTATAAAGTCTGAAAAAATAAGAACATTCAATTATTAAGAACAGATCTCAAAGAGCCTTAGAAAGGTAAAAACCAATCCGATCGAAAGAGTGCGGCATTTAAAAATATCATAAATAGTTTTATTGATGCAGGTTGACTACCAGATAAGATATTTAATCTGCATTACGGTTCGGAAATAATCAAGTTAACTCAAAACAGTATAACAAATTGATGCATTAATATCAAAGTATCTCCACAAACTTATATGTTCTGCAAAATACTATATGGAATAATATGAACTGACATTCTGATTACCATCCCCTGACAATGATATTCTGTTGTCATTTATTGTGATCAAACATTATTTATAAGTAAAGCCATTCAAAATGTCAGTTTATATTATTCTATATAGAATTTAGGAGAACTTATGTGTTTGTAAAGAAACTTTGATATTACTAAATGTGTTGATCAATTATAAAATGTTAAGTTTGTTTCTGAAGACAAAGTCTTTCTTCATTAAAGTGCAATATATAAACGTTTACTTAAAATAAGAAAATTATTATTTGTAAAGAGAGTGGGTGTATTGCATCGTTTATTGACAGGATTAAGTTTGACACGCACATATTAGCTGGTATTCGCCACTCTTTTCAGGTAACATCGGCAATGGATAAAGTTAAAAAGTTGTTTCTGTTAAAAATGAAATCATCTTCACATCTACATTTAAGAACATCGTAAAGACATACTTACTAAATCTGATGTGACTCTTGAAACTGTATGTGAACAATTTCCTATAATGTCTTGATTTCAAGTGCTTGGTCGGGGTCTACCACCTAAGAAAAAGCACATTTAGATTTTCTTTTGCTCAAAGTTGCTTGCTATAAAAATACTTCATGGAAAGAGAACAGACAGATAAGAAAATAGGTTCAGGTTAGGTTTACATTTCAGGTTAGGTAATCCTGCTACTGGCAACATGTAACCCAGTACAAACTGTTTCATGTCCTGCTGCCTTATAGAATACGCCTATGTAGGAAAAGGCTAGAGGGTGCCAACTCTGACTTAACACATCTACTGTCTTCGGGCTCTTTGTTCAGTAAAGACTATAAATGGTGTGCAGATAAAAAATACTCATATTGGAAAATCGTGAAATTTGACGTAGCTCTCAGAGAGGTTGATTATATTAATAGCTATAAAATATCGGAGCACTAAAAGTGCTATATTAGTACTCTGATATACATCCAACAGCGTATGGATGATCTCCCCGTTTTTACTTTTGTTGTGCATTGTCAATGCCACATTTAAAGCTCTTTGCTACGGCTTAGGGTTTATTAATAGTAATTAAGAAATTGTTTGGTCTATTAGTGTATTAAGTATTATCTGTGCTTTGGTTCAAGTTCTTTAATAATTTAAAAATTGACTCAAGTATGAAAAACTATAAAGTACAAAAAAACATAATTCAGACATTCAGTAATATTTGTGGTCTTCATGGTAACTTTTTTTCTGTTGAGTCTTATCTCTTGCAAAGTTCACCAGACCTACTTGTTCTTTGTGAGACTAATTTGATTTCAGCAGTCTCATATTGTGATCTTTGTGTTGATGGTTATAATCTTTTATTTTTAAAAGACTCCAATCGTCACATGATTGACTTGGGCGTTTACATTCGTAAAAATACACCAATTTGTCAAACTGAGTTTGAATCCACAGACTATTCTTTTATATATAGTTGTTTAGCACCACTAAACTTTATCACTTTTTTTCTTTATTTTATAGCACTCTCGTTTATCTCAAGATTGCATTTTTTTTTTAATGTTATTTCTGATCAAAGTGACAACGCCCTTTCTCTTTATCCTTTAGCCAAATTGGTTGTTGTTGGCGACTTAAATGCTCATCATATTAAATTGCTTGGTTCTAGTGTCAGGGACTCTGCATGTGTTAAGGCCCACGACCTTCATCTTTGTCAATTTAAAACACAAACAGTCAAATTTCATACTTGCTTTCCAGACGATCCGAATCATTTACCTTCTCTACTCAACTTATGTCTTGTTTATGATCCTAGTTAGTGCTCAGTTTCTTCGCATTCACCCTTATGTCCTTTTAATCACGGTTTAATCTCTCTAAAACTATTACCTTATTCTTCTTCATCGTCAGAATCTCTCTATCATTGTACTTCTTACAACTATCTTAAAACTGACTGGGACTCTTTCCATGAATTTTTTTGTGATGGCCCTTGGGTAGAAACTTTTTGTCTTCCTCAGAAAAATATGCTTCTTATGCAACTTTTTATTTCCTCTTGACGACTGTAAGTCAAACCTCTTCTACATGGTTTTTCTCTCATTTCCTCTTCTACTGCAATTTCCAATCGTAAACATTACTTTCATATTTATTACTAAAACAATTCTTTTGAAAACAAACGTCTGTTTACTACTGCTATAAACCATTGTCAAAAGGTTTTGTGTAACGCCAAAACCCGCTATTTTAAATTTCATCATAAAAAGTATTTCGTTTTTCATCATAAAAAGTAGGGTCCCAAGATTTCTGTAGGGTATTTTTCAGGAGATTAAGCCTATTGTTCTCAACATTTCCAAAGCCTTTGATAAAGTTTGGCATGCTGGTTTTCTTTTTAATAAGCTTGCTTATTACGGTATATTAGGTAACATCATTAAGATTATTAAATCCCTCCTTACCAATCGTAGTATAATAGTTGTTCACGGTGTGCAGCACTCTTTCCTAATTTCTTGAAACTTAAGAGTTCCTCAAGTTTCTTTCTTTAACTCTATACTTTTATTAATTTACATTAACGTTCTCCCCGAAAATCTCGCATATAAGGTGGCATTGTCCCTTGATGATACTATCATCTATTCTTGTGTTGATAAGAAGCTAACACTCTCTTATTGCTCTGAAGGAGAAATTGAACTTTAAAAAGATCTCATTTCTGCTACAGCATGGGGCTCTCAGTGGCTGGAGAACTTTAAATTAGATAAAACTCAATTTTATTTGGCAATAATCTAGATCTTCCTATATTTATGAACGGTAATGTACTTGACGACTTATCACCTTTGTCTTCTAGGATTAACTCTTACTTCCAATTTTTCTTGGAAATCATAGCCATCCATATTATTGAATGATGCCCTTTCTCTTTTATACAAATTGCAAAAACGCATTACATACATAGTTGGACCTGCTTTTTTTCTATACATACTATAATGGGCTCTGTTCAAAAGAACTAGCGAAAGAAAGACATCATTTCCAGTCAAAAAATTATTACAGAATTTCATAAAAGTACAAAGACTAGATTTGTAAAACTAGAGGATGAAATTAAGAGTAGGAAAACGTGGAAACGATAAAGGAAATCAAACTTAGTAAGTTCAAATTTAATAGTTGATTATATATATAGATTCAATGAGAGATCAATAATAAATGGTAGCCTAAGAAAACATGAAGTAGAGGATTTGGTGAATCGGTTGCCATTCAATATAGGAATGTTAACAATATTGTGATTTTTGTTTGCAGTAAATAACCAAACTTTTTTTGAAGCTCACAAGTCATTGCAAGCCCCAAGCTGTAACAGAAGAAATATCAGATTCTAGATTGGCTGCCTGTTTTAAGCGATTGAAACAATAATTTTTACAGCTTTATACTCCTGATTTTTTATAAAGACCATTAATGTAGATAATAAACAATACAGGGCAAAGAAATAAACCTTGAGATACCCCAGAAGTAACTGTATATGAAGAACCGTGTTGGCCTTTGATGATGACTAAAATACTGCGATTAGAAAGAAATGATTTGATAATCTCAAAACTTTTCCCAGGAACACCCTATAAAGCAAGCTTTTGGAAAAGATTAGCATGCATATAACAGGATTGTTGTGTAAACCACAATGGGTAGAATAATTTAAAGGAGAAATGACTTTAGTAACGGAACAATTGGTTAACCTCTTTAACTGGAATGGCAGGTAGAGTAGAAGCGTTGGATTTAAGGGTCTTTTCAGAGTAAAACATTGTTGCAAAAAGTTCTGCCTTACCCTTCAGAGAGGTAATAAGATTAGATCCATGAGTGAGAGATAAGACTTACTTTTGTTAATGACACTTTTGAAGACTATCCGAAGGTTTCTAAAGTCGTATTTCTAAGACACGAGATTTAGTAACTGAGAATATTAGAGCATAGCATCAAATAGCATTTTTTTACTTTAATTTTTTTGCAATAATAAATAGATGTTCTTGTGATATAGATAAAAAAAATGATTACGATGAGATAAAGCAGCTGCACAAACAGGTAAAACCTATTGAGTAAAATGAGGCCTGACTTAAAACCGACAAAAGCGAATAAAAGCATCTCTATCTTCCTAGATCCAGGTTACGCAGTAGATGCATTTATCAGCAAAGTGACAAAAGATATCATCTCAAATGACCGTCATGAAGAAAATCACAAAAAGAATTCTAGTCAGCTTTATAGCTGAAGTTAGTAGAAAAAGTACAAGATAAAAGTTTCATAGAGATTATTGCATGGTTGGAACTACCTAATGGAGAACAAGGAAAAACTGAACAAATCAATTCAAAATCAAATCAAATATATAAGTTTTGAATAAAGTTGTTACGTCAAGGATTTTTTTAAATTGTGATAAATACTAAGACGAAATGCAACATATAAGTTAATAGTAAATCAATCAAAATATTTATTAAGTTATATCAATTATATCAATTATATATTTATATCAATTAAAATATTTGTTGCATATCAATTAAAATATTTATTAACACATGTGACATTCTTAATTACATAAAGTGCAAATTTGTTTCACAAAAGTTAGTGTTTTACGGGTGATATAATGTTTCCTGAAAGAAGTTTCTAAATCAAAAATATTGGCTAAATGCCAATTTATTTTGTAAAATCATTTCAAAATATGAAGCTAAAAATTATATTATTAAATTATAACCCACATAGATTTTCAGAAATTGACGGTGCCTCTGATCTGTAACAATGCGTTAAATGTCCATCTGTTTATACGTCCTTGATCATAATAAATTGAGGCTTGGAGATTATGTGAGAGCTTTAAAAGAAATATTAGTAGACAATTGGGACCAAGGCTTTTATTATTTTAATATAAGAATACCTTTTTGAGATTAGATACCTCGTTTTCAGTCATGGGGCAATTAAAAAACAATACAATAAAAGAAAAAACTGAACAAATCAATTCAAAATCAAATCATATAAGTAATCAAATCAATATAAGTTTTGAATAAAGTTGTTACGTGAAGGATTTCTTTTAATTGTAATAAATACTAATATAAAATGAATATCTGTCAAATTTAATAATGATAATAAAATAATAATAGTCATGGTCGATGCCACCAGGAGAGGGTTGGGGCAAGGGGGCACCACTTTTACCCTCTTCCCTCCCGTCATCCACTAACACACACACAAACTTACACACTTTTTCTAAAGGACCTTCTTTTTACTTTCAAGATATAGCTGACTTTTTTAGAAGTTGATGGTTGTGTCTCCTCCTCCTCCCTTTTCGAAACCCGTGTTGTCGGCCCTCATAATAGTTATGATACAAGCAACGATTATATAAAATGTATACTATAATAATAACAAAAATAACAATAATACTAATAATAGTAATGGTAATAACAATAATATGTGATTAGCACCAAAACATAAATAGCCATAACAGTATAATAAAAAAAATATATATAATAATGATTGCTTTAATATTAGCAACAGTAAGAATAATAACATTTGTTATGATAAAAATATAGTAACAATAATAATATATGTTAACATTAATAGTATATAGTAACATTAAAATAATAGCCATGAAAAGAATACTAACAAAAATAATTAATTTTAAGAGAGAATAAAATAATAAATTTAACAAAAGATATTTTAATTAGTATTATAAAAAAACAGAAAAGAGAAAAATATTAGATTAATATAAGAGTTAAGGTTAATTATAATAGGTAGTGGAAAGATAAAAGATTTATAAACAATATTTTTCTAAATAATAGTTAACAAAACAGTTTTAAATTTTGAGCATGATTTAAGAGGTTTTAATGAGAAAAGGAGATCGCTCCATGTTGGCATGCCTTTATGTTGGATGGATTCATAGCCCTAATAAACAGTTTGATATTTAGTTACTAATAACTTAGAGTTGCAGGCTGACCGTAGAATATTATTATAATTTTGTCAATGATAAAAATATTTGATAAATGAAAAAAGGTAGGTTATTGTGATTTTAGTTCCGGAAAAATAGGCAATTTGATAGTTGAATGAAGTCACACAATTTAAGGACTTCAGATAAAAAATAAAGCATGCTAAAGTTCAAATTAGTATGTTGAAAATAAGATAATTTTAGAGAATTATTTTGGAGAATTATTCTGGCTGCCCAGATTGTCCTCAAGCTTGAAAAGAGCGAAAGATAGCAGGATATATATTAAGCAAAGTTTTATTGTTAACTTGACGGATTTTAGCTAACATGCCCTTCAATCTGCTTAATTTCAAACCTATGTCTGAAGATGCAATACAAAAGATAAATAAGAGTCTAATTTGATTCCAAAGTTTTTCAGAGAATTAACTGTGGTTTCTGTGGATACCAATTGTGGTTTTTTTCTGCTTTCTAAATCTGAAGTTTAATTACTTATTTTCGTTTGAACAGATTTAAATATAATAATTTCCATTTTTTTTGGAGTTAAGATATAACTTATTTGAGCGGAGCCATTGAGCAATAATGGCTAGATTGTGATTTATATTTAAACATCATTAAAAATTTAGCTAGCTTTGAGTTGATACCATCACGGCCGTCCTGAAGAGATCTTAAAGGAAGAGAGTAAGAGGGAGGGTGATGAAACTGTTTTTAGCCGAGTAAAGCGAAGAAAAATTTTTATTACCTACTGAGATCGTCAAAATAAAAAAAAAAAGGGCCTCGTTTTCCAATATTTGCCGACCACAAATGCCATTTTTCTGGCTTCAGTTTCTAAATTTGCCGACTATGTTATTTCCTAGGGGGCTAGACACCCCTCAACGCAACCTCTCGGCTTGACGGCCCTGAATACCGTTAGTTGAAACAAATTGTGTTCTATTACAAAGATAAGAGGAAAACCAATGTAAAGGAATATCGCTAATAACGCAATGTTGCAGTTTGCAACATTACGGTATTAGAGGTACTCCTTTGCGAAACTGTTTCATACTTATACTCCATACGCAAAACGTTTATTGTCTGATTTTCTCTGTCACTTCTAATAATGAATGAGTTGTTGAGTGTTTATTGCAAAATCCATATTGGTACTTGTCAAGACATAATATATTTCTCCAAAAAATTCTCAAGTCTGAGAAAAATTTCTTTTTCAAACAGTTTACTTAAGATTGAAAGAAGAGAAAAGGGTAGATAATTGGAGTAGTCCAGATGAGAACCCAGTCCAAAGTTGAGGCCAATGTGTGGAATAAAAGTTAGAAAAGCAAATCAAAAGTTCCCAATAAGTTTAAATTAATTCCAAAACACGTTTTAATAATTATAAAATACCTACAAGAGTTTTTTTATGAGCCTATGTTTATTAAAAAAAATATAATTATAATTCATAACAATGCTTCGACATTGTCCGTCGTTTCACTACTATTTTTAAGGCTTAAAGCAAAAATGAATTAACACGAGCATGAGCGTTAAATGTCCATCTATTTATACGTCCTTGATCATAACAAATTGAGGCTTGGAGATTATGTGAGAGCTTTAAAAGAAATATTGGTAGACAATTGGGACCAAGGCTTTTATTATTTTATTATAAGAATACCTTTTTGAGATTAGATACCTCATTTTCAGTCATGGGGCAATAAAAAAATTAATAAGTATTAGATATTTTAAGAGTCTCTAAAATCACAATTAGGAGGAACAATATTTTCAATATTCTTCACATTATTATTATTTTTTTCAAGTATTCTTCACATTACTTCTTTTCAAGTTTTCTTCACATTAATAAATTGAAACTCTAAGATTACCAGAGACTACAGTGGTGTCAAAAGTATTAAAACCAAAAACTTAAAATACATGAAACAGTGGTTTCATAAAAAAAAAATTTAATTTTGAGCTTGTTTTCATAATCGGGTCATATATTTTAATTTTTTTTATAGATTAATTAAAGAATAAGCAAAAAGATTTTGCTAACTTATTATTTGCAAAATCTTCTTTTTATTTTTTAATTGGTTTCATATCTGATGAACTAGGCCATGGAAAATTAGACTTGGGCCATAGAAAATTAATTATTCTGATGAACTTCTAGTTACATTTAAAAGCAAATATACTTGTTTTTCAAATGTAGCAACAATGTTAGAAGATGTTTTTCAAATGTAGCAACAATGTTAGAAGATGTTTTTCAAATGTAGCAACAATGTTAGAAGATGTTTGTGAAATGCAAGTCCTTCACATGCGGCTACTTGGGAAATTGTAAAAATTTTTCCAGGATTGTGGAGCATCCATAAATCTATTGCTGAACTATATGCAGTTTTAAATGTTCCATAATACCCACATCAAGTGGTTGTAACTTGTGTGTGTACTGAGGTAGTAAATATAAAAATGGTCACCCATTCTATTTTGCTTTATTTAATGCTGCTACGGTCAAGTGAGCTTTACAGTTGCCGTGTATTAGTATCAATGGATTTCTTTAATGGTAGATTAGAATCATATAAACTGATTTTAAATATCCAAAAAGATTTGACTGTTCATCCTGCCTGCTTTTCATGCGAGTCCGAGAGATCCAAAAGGAGCTTCTGACAACATATGCTCGTTAAAATGCACTCATGGAAAAATATGTTCTGGTGAAAGATTTGTCGAGAAGGATTGATTGTTACACAAGCTGTAAAAGGGATTCTTCTTTCAGCGCTTTTAACTAAAAATCAGATAGTTTTATAAAATAAAAAATCAAACTAATAAAAATACACAAGTTATTGAAAATTACCGATTTTTTTGTGGGCTCAACACAGTAGCGGTTCCAGTTTCATCAAGGTTAAAAACCCGTGTTTCATTTTTGAATCTTATTGATCTTTAAAGAACCTCTTTAACTTATCAAAAAAACATAGTTTTTATTATGGATCTTGAACGATATTGCCATTGAAAGAGAGCATCCTTCTGATGGTCTAAAGGACAAATCTGGATATTTTTTTCTAAAATTATTCATCTATTCAATACCTGTCATTAAGTCTTTGCGCAACTTTTGTGGAGTATTAACTTTCATTAATAGTTGCCATCTCGTAAGCTTCACGTCGACATTATTATATTGGAAGGCCATAGAAAATTCTTGAGCAATTCAGAATATATTTCTTCAGCTCTAACTCTTGCTCATCTGTGAATATTCTTTTGACACAGTAGGTTCACGTCAATCTAATATTTTCGTCAAGCAGCATTTTTTCAATAACAACGAGGCGTTGCATATGGGATGTTGGAAGGTTTTGTTGTATCTCAAGTGTTGGAAGGTTTTGTTGTATCTCAAGTGTCTTTCAGCATTTCAACACTTGAAATGCTGAAAGCCAAGTTTAATAACGTTTTTAAGCTAAAGACAACACTTTTTTAACGTAAAACTTACACTAAGAACTAGTGAGCTACAGTTTACTATTTCCCATGAAGGAGTGGCTCATTTCTCCCCAAGCCGTGCAAGTTGATTCAGGCCCGTAGGAAAAAAAATTATATTAGGGGGGGGGGGGAGTGCTAAGGACCTGGTTTTTTTTAGTCATTTTTTCTCAAAAAATAGCTTAGGGTCCCGATCCCCCAATGTTGAAGGGCAATACTACTGGGTAGGTCAAATAGTAGTAGGTTACAAAACTTTGTCAAATGAACTTACGCCGAAAATACGGATAACAAAATAAGTCTTTTCTATCTTTTTTTCTTATACATTTTAATTTGTAATCGTTTGCTTATTTCTAAAAACTAACTTAAAAATTTTTTATTTGAAATTTTATTGGGGTTGGGGGGGGGAGGGAAATGCCTTGCTGACCCGCGGTTGCTACGGGCTTGAGATCATTGTGTTAAATGTAGAAAAAGTACTTGGTTTATGAGTAAAAACAATTTCTTATAAGTACTTAATTGTTTATTAGTTATTTCTCGAAAACTATCTGATGTCTTAAAATAGAAAACGTTTTTATTAAAGATCTTTCAAAAAGTACCAAAAATTTTACTCTTGCACCAAAAAAAGTGGAAGACACCGCAAACGCAAACACACGCACTAAAATTCGGTAAAATGAATGGGTTGTCTTAACAACAATTCTCCTATAATTACTTTATAAATGTTTGGAGCCATTATCATTATCTTCGATTGTCTTGGCCCGTTTTAGCAATCGGATCAATGATTTAATGATTAATATATTTATTAATATATTAGTTTAGAAAGCCAAAGTGTTTCCAGCGGTGAGAAATAGAGACTTTTTTATTATTAAGATGAGAAATATCTTTCATAAAGTTGTCTTCTATTTCACAGTTTTAATTTTTACCAGTCTTTGATCTTTCAACCAGATAAATGAGAATCTTAATTTAACAAATTTCGCAATCCTAATTTTAAATTGAATTTGTTGAATGAAATGACAAAACGTAATGTTAAAAATATTCACATCAAGATTATGTTTGGGAAACTTATAGGAAAAAACTGCGTTTCCAGATTCAGCGCGATTTCGTTATCACCATTCGTTTTGCCAAAAATTTTATTTCATACCCAATACGAGTCATCCGCTCGTTATGAGTCAATATTTTGGTTAAAGCAAAAGAAACGGCTTTAGAGCAATAGTAATTTTCGTGATCGTTTAGTTATTAGTTTCATAGCGGCAATCTGATCTGAACGTCTGGTGTCCGAAATCTTCTAAAGCATGATCTTCTATCTAGCGGAAACGCTGCTAAAAACAAAAATATCTTAAACTTTTATATATTTATTACAAGAAACAATAAAAATCATTCATAAAAAGTTTAATATTGATCATGGAAAGCAACATCAAACTTTAATATGCTGAAGATTTTATGAGATTCTTTTAAAAACAATGACAGCTTATCTTTAACAACAAAATGTATTGTTTGGATATGATTTAGTTTTAACTTCAACGTCGTCTTCATAAAAAATAAGTTTAAAATTTATATTTTTTAATTGGAAACCATTAACCAACGAAAAAGAGATGAATTATTTAAATAATTTTTGCTTTATTTATATTACCAAAGAATTAAAGAATTCTTTGGTAATATAAATAAAGCAAAGTTAATTGCTATGTGCATCAGCAAAAAAATTTATTTTATACCTCATCAATAAAAACAACTTATTTACTTTTGTAATTATATCTCTTTAAGCTTTCTTTTGTCTTTTGTACGCATGTCTCTTACACACATACACACACACACACACACACACACACACACACACACACACACACACACACACACACACATATACACAAATATATATATATATATATATATATATATATATAAATGTATTTCAAAAGTTATGACGATGCAAAGTTTACACCTCACTCATTATGAGGGGGGGGGGTCGGAAAAGAGCAGCCGTGGCGCAGTGGTTAGAGTTCTGGCTCAGAACCCAGAGGTCCTAGATTCGACGCCAGCTCTAGCCCAACAAGCGACCATGGTACAGACGAAGGCGTGAACTTCCTTTTAAATGCTCTCCCGCGGTGCTTTGTGATAAGGCCGTAAGGACTTCTGAGAGCACCTAAAATAACTACAAAAAAAAAAAAATCGCATGGTCATAACTTTTGTAATTTTTAATAATTTTTTACAAAATATAAAATCTGTCAATAAATTTAAATTTAGTTTAAGATAGTATTGTTGAAATTTTACTAAATCAGTGCCCTTACGTTTAGGCAGGAAGGGCAAAGCGTTATAGGAACTTTTTTTATTCCCAGGCCTCTGGCATCCCAAATTACGGCAAGGCCTCCTCATTTGGCACAGGTAATAACATTCTTAAGTTTGGACATTGCACAATGTGTGATTCACACAGTGTGAAAGTGTCCTATCTAAAATATCAACAACATAAAAAAGCCGGCGCCAATGTGTGTGTGTATATATATATATATATATATATATATATATATATATATATATATATATATATATATATATATATATATATATATGATATATATATGATATATATATGACATATATGATATATATGACATATATGATATATATATACACATATATATATATATATACACATGTATATATATTTACATGTATATATATGTATATATATATATGCATGTATATATATTTAAACGTATATATATATATATATATATATATATATATATATATATATATACATGTATACAAATATACATGTATATATATTTAAATGTATATACATTTCATGTGTTACCGCAATCTTCAGGTAAGTAGTAAAAATTTAATTTTACTACTAAAATTTAGTTTTATTACTTTCCTCAAGATTGTATTTATGAAACTCAGAGTTGCAATTTAAATTAATTATGTTATAAACATTAGCATTTAGCTAATTCCTGGTACTGCAGTTTACTGTAACATATATACTATATAGCTCTAGTTTATCTATTGAGCACTCTTTTAATTATACAATATTATACATAATAATATAAAGATATTTTTTTTGTTCATATATATATACAGGGTGGGCCAAAAGTCACTGACCCTTTTTATTTTTTATTATCTTTTTTATTTCTAAATATTTTTTATTTTCTTAATATTTTTTATTTTTTTCAGATCCTGGAAATTAATTATGGAGAAATTCAGTACCGTCCATCGTACACAAATTGTAAAATTTTACTATCAAAATCAAGGCTCAATAATTCAAACCCAAAGACCTTATCGAAGGCATTTCAATGTGAGAGATGCTCCTAGTAGGAATGCAATTAAGAGCACGGTTAAAAGATTTGAAGATCAAGGAGCTGAAAGTGATCTGCCACGTTCTGGAAGACCTAAAGCAGTACGGATGAAAACAAAGGATACGTGAAAATCTCGAAAAAAATCCGACAACTTCCACCCGAAGATGATCATTGGAACTTGGAATTTCTCGAACATCTTTAAGAAGGGTTATGTAAAGTCTAAATTTTTATCCATAAAAAGTGCAACTTATCCAAGAATTGAAGCCACAGGACTTTCAACCTAGACTACAGTATTCCGTTCAATTACGAGAACTTGCTGAAAATGAACCAAATTTTTTTGATAAACTAATCATGTCTGATGAAGCCCACTTCCACCTAAATGGGTTCATCAATAAATAAAACTGTCGCTTTTGGGCAACAGAAAACCCAAAAGCTGTGCATCAGAGAGAACTTCACCCTGTAAAGTGCACTATTATGGAAGAGGTAATCAAAAGAGCTGCAATTTGTGAAGCAGAAAATAGAAGGCATATGCATGATGTTATTTTTCACACTTAACGATAAAGTTTCTAAAGCTTACTAAAAGTAAAATTGTGGTAAGAATAAAATTAAATTTGTGATAGAAAATCAATTTCCATCGCCTTGACTTTATGATACTAAAATTTCAAGCATTTAACTGTTAAATTAAAAAAGTGTAAAATTGAAATGGTTCAGTGACTTTTGGCCCACCCTGTATATATATATATATATATATATATATATATATATATATATATATATATATATATATATATATATATATATATATATATATATATATATATATATATATATATATATATATAATATATATATATATATATACAGGATTGTACAAAACATTTGCAACCAACATCGAACAATGCTAAAAAGTGTTCCTAATTTTACATGTCTTAAAAACGAAACGAACTGTACTACCACAGCAAACAGTTCAGGAGTCTGGAGTCATAGCATGCCATGACATGAGCAATCAGCTGACAGGTGACAGCACACAGGCAGAATTTCCTTGACAAGTGCCATTTTGCAGCGGACAAAAAAAGTGCAACTTTTTTGGTTTGTTTCATTTTCTTAAGTCTGGTCCGTGTCAACGTCACGGAAAGTTTTTAATAATTAAAGGAAGTATCCAGAAGCTTCCAGAAGTTTCCAGAAGAAGCATCTGGAAGCATTCAGTAGCATCCAGAAATATCCAGAAACATTCAGAAGCATCCAGACGCATCCAGAAGCTTCCAGAAACATCGAAAAGAAGCATCTAGAATCTTCCAGAACAGGTTCATACAGGTTCATTTTACTATATAAGAGACATGTAAATCGACATATAATTCAGTCAGTATATGAAAGTCAATCAGTCAGTTATATCAAGACAGTTTATCGATGTGAGTTTTATCTGCGTTTTATCGATTAAACATCAATACAAGAAGTGAAATACAACAAGTATTTCATTACATCAATACAGTCCACATCCAACCAAGACGTTGTGTTCCACAGACCATTATTGTATTATCACAAGGTAAATGTAACATGGTAAGCCTTGAGAAGCGTGATTATTTATTTTTATTATTTTTATGACTTTAAGTGCAAAAATGGCTCCCGACAGTCTTGGATTGGAACTAAGAAAGAAAATTATTGGCGATTACGTAAGTGGAATGTCACAAAAAAGTATTTGTGATAAATATCGCTTGAAAAAATGGACCGTATCAAGACTATGTTTCAAATATCGTTCTACGGGGAAGTTGGCAGCAGATAACAAAGGTGGAAGACCGCGTTCCACCACTTCTAGAGAGGATTCTATGTTCGTCAGATCGGTCAAGAAGGATCCCTGGATATCATCAGTCGAGATACAAAAGCAATTAGAGCTGCCTGTATCGGACCGAACAATCAGACGACGTGCTGTTGAAGCCGGATTGTTTTCTTGACGCCCTGCAAAGAAACCGCTGATTTCACTAAAAAACCAGAAGAAAAGACTCCTGTTTGCTACATCTCATATTGACTAGAATGTGCAGAAATGGCGAACTGACCTGTTCAGTGATGAATTGAAGTTCAACATCATTGGGAGCGATGGCATTTGCCGTGTACGTCGACCGGCCGGAAAACGTCTCAATATACGTTACTGCCTTAAGACCGTGAAGCATGGTGGAGGCAATGTAATGGTCTGGGGGTGTTTTTCTGCTAACGGTCTAGGTCCAATACATCGAAACGATGGAATAATGGACCGTTTCATGTATAAAAATATCCTGAAAGATGTTATGTTACCTCATGCTGGATGGAATATGCCAATAAAATGGGTTTTTCAGCGAGACAACGATCCGAAACACATTGCAAAAGTAGTCAAGCAGTGGTTTCAAGACAACCATCTATCGGTGATGGATCGGCCGCCTCAATCTCCGGATCTCAACCCTATTGAGATCCTGTGGGAGATCGTCATCCGCAGAATTAATCGTGAAAGTGTTCGTAATAAGGATCAACTGTTTGAACAAATCCAAAAAGCCTGTGCAGCAATTCCACAAAGTTTCATTGATCACCTGATCGAATCTATGCCTCGAAGATGCAAGGCTGTGATCGACAACAAAGGATTTGCCACGAAATATTGATTGCGAAATACAGCTTGGTCAACATTTTGTCGAGTTGCACTTGTTTTGTCCAGAAGGTAATCAACTTTTTTTAATACTTTTGATTAATTTATTAATTTTCGTGTACAAATAATGAACTTTCTGATGAATAAAACTTGAAGAACTTTGTCTCTAAACAGTTACATAGTTATTTCTCTAAATTGAAAAAATGCAGCACTTTTATATAAAGAAACTAATTTAGCATTATTTGGTTTCGTTTTGTCCGATACTGTATATATATATATATATATATATATATATATATATATATATATATATATATATATATATATATATATATATATATATATATATATATATATATATATATATATATATATATATATATATATATATATATATATATATATATATACTAGAGATGAGCCGATTCCGAAAAATAATGATTCCGATTCCAATTCCGATTTTCAATTGCGAATCCAATTCTTTACCAATTCCGCTTCTTTTGTGATTTTTATTATTTTAATTTTAACTGATAGCGCATTCAGTATAATAATTTAAAGCATGATTAATTTAATACTTACACAGACTTTAAAAGTAAAAAAATTAAAATCAGTTGCATTGGTGCAAGTGAAGCAGGGCTTGCAACATCGGGGCACTAAGGAGCACGCCCACCGCACACTTTTTTTTATCGAAAACTTTGATTTTTTAAGAAACTGAAATTGAGGATTTTTTTCAAAATAAGGGAGCGTGCCCCCCTCTCACTTTACTTTGAAAACGGTGTCATCCGCCCTGTGAAATAATAGCAACTTAATAAATTTCACAATAATAAATAACAAATAATCAACATTCTATAAATTGTTTGTTTTAGTATAGAACTTATATTTAATAAGAAACAAATAATATAGTCATAAGTAATGGTAAGTAATCAGATACACAAAATGTTTCATTTTTAGCATTTACATAAGTCAATACCATTAGTACTGATAGTAAAGAAACGGCAGGTTTTTGTTCAAAAACACATGCCTTTGGATCCATTTAGGAGTAAACAGACTTCTTTTTCGGTCGCAGATAAGCCCCAGAGTACTCCGAACATAACCGCTCCGAAAGCACTGTATATAGAGGCGTCCATAAATATATGCTAGTTTTTTCATATGAAGAAACTTGGGTTTCCTCCAGTAAGCAAACATGTCTTTGTGACTTGTGAGTGTACTTGAGGTTCTTTCAAGTACACTACTACTTCGTCTTAGATCGTGCAATACGCAGTATGTATCTAAAATATTTTTTAAAAATGTTTTTTTTTTTAATATTATTTACCTCCCATGGCCCAGGGGCCACTTCAGTTGAGGAGGGTACTCATTTTTTTTTTAATTATTTTCTTTTCTTAATTGTAGTTACAGCCCTATCTCAATTCTTTAACTCCAAAACGAGGACCTGACAAACAACGTCGCTACGGGGAGAAACTTGTTAAACACTTTTTAAAGTATAATAATAATATAGAAGTGCATACAATACTTACTACAAAACTTTTTTTGATTTTCTCTCTCCATCTCCCTCCCACCCCCTTCTTTCGATCCATTACTGTCTTTTGCCCTTACTTATTCTTTTTACTACCCCCTCCCCTCGCCTACGACACGGCTATAGTATACGCTACTGTCCTTTAAAGTTGAGTCAGATTTAGTTTTAGGTATTCAAAAAATTTGGTGGTAATCGGATTATAATTATTCGCTAAATACCATCCTAGTATTCATAGTTTTACGCGTTTAGCACCTGAAGATAACTTTAAATACTTTTAATATATACTCTTCATTATTGTAATTATGATCATTATTATTTAATCATAATCAATCAAACAATTTTTTT